>NC_091349.1:18209609-18344609 GCF_038502225.1 Cherax quadricarinatus
CCTGTAGAGCTCTAAGGGAGTCTGAGACTACTACAAATGACACAGGCATAGATGCGATACGAATAAGTGCTGCAAGAATGGCATACAGTTCAGCAGTAAAAATGCTAGCTGAAGATAGTAAATGTCCCCGCACGATGCTGTCCGGAAACACTGCTGCGAATCCGACGCCGTCTGAAGACTTAAGAGCCATCTGTGTACACAGCGGTGGCATGAGAATGGGAGTGGAAGTGATCAAGAAAAAGAGAACGGGAAGCCACCGTAGGCAGTTGAGCTTTCGAGCAAGGGAGTGAGAAAGAACAGACCCGAACAGCTGGAACTTCCCAGGGGGGTAGGGAAAATTGAGATGCTACATGAACATATAAAGGTGGTAACTGAAGGGAAGACAAGAGTGAATGTAGGCGAAGAGAAAAGGGACGGAGCAAACAGGGGCGGCGAACGAATAAAGAAAGTCTACTAATATCGGTGACCATTCTATAAATGGAAGGATTGTGTAGATCGTGAGAGCGTACATAGTAGCGAAGGCAATGGGCATCACGGCGATCAGACAAGGATTGAACATTCGCTTCTGTATAGAGGCTCTCAACAGGGGAAGAGCAAAAAGCACCAAGGCACAAACGTAATCCTTGGTGATGGATCGAGTTAAAGCTAGAGAGAGTAGCAGGAGAGGCCGCGGAATAAATCTGGTCACCATAATCGAGTTTCGATAAAACGAGGGCTGAATGTAGGCGAAGCAGAGTTCGACGATCAGCTCCCCAGGAAAGATGAGCAAGGGTTTAATTAAAGAAGGTTTAGCCGGCTGTGACAAGTTGCCTTCAGAGAGGTTATGTGAGGTTTCCAGGATAACCGACGGTCAAAGAGAAGGCCTACAAACCTGACTATAACGTTCGGGGATACGGGAGCCATAGAGATACAAAGGATGATTGGAGATAACAGAGCGTCTAGTGAAAGTAATTTGGTGAGTTTTGGTACTTGAAAATTTAAACCCATGCGTGGTGGCCCAAGTGGAAACACGGTCGACCGCATGCTGGAGAGAAACTGCAATAAGATGACAGTCAGCGCCTGCACAAGCAATAGCGAAGTCATCAACATAGAGTGATGACCAAATATTGGGTGGAAGAACAGAGGCCAAATCATTTATAGCAAGGAGAAAAAGTGTTGTGCTTAGAACACATCCCTGAGGGACACCTTCAGCTTGGACGAAGTCCGGGGAAAGAACATTATTGACTCGAACACGGAAATGTCTGTCAGTTAAAAAGTTCTTAAGGAAGGATGGTAGATTGCCTCGGAGGCCTAAGGAATGGGCCTGGGCCAAAATAATATACCTCCAAGTTGTGTCATATGCCTTCTCAAGGTCAAAAAATATGGCAATAACTGAGTAATTATTCACAAAGGCATTACGAACATACGTATCCAAGCGTAGTAAGGGGTCTATGGTAGAACGACCCTTACGAAAGCCATATTGACTAGCGGAGAGACTGTTGTGTGTCTCTAAATACCACATTAAACGTCGATTCACGAGACATTCCATCACTTTGCAAACTGCACTAGTAAGAGCGATGGGGCGATAGTGGGAGGCATCATGTCCTGTAGTACCCGGTTTGCGGAAAGGGAGAACAATGGCAGATTTCCACAGCTGGGGAAGAACTCCTTGTGCCCAAATAAGATTGAAGAGGTGTAAGAGGACTACAAGGGCTGACCGATGTAAATGTTGTAACATACGAATATGAATGTCATCAGGCCCAGCTGCCGATGATTGGCAAGCTGAGAGTGTTGCCTCCAGTTCTTGAAGTGTAAAAGGCACATTATACTGTTCTTCTCTGAGAGAAGAAAAGTCCAAGGGTACTAACTCTCTGGCAGACTTTGAGGAAAGAAACGAGGGGCATACATGGATCCCTCGGGAAATACGGACCAGATGTGTGCCAAGTTCAATGGCAACGTCGAGAGGGTTCGCTGCATCAACACCAGCGACCCGTAGAACAGGAGCCGGGTCAGGAGAGTATTTACCACTCAATTTCCTCACTTTTTTCCAGACTGCATTCATAGAAGAAGCAGAGGTGATGGTGGAAACATAGTCTCGCCAACAAGTGCGCTTAGCTTCACGGATGACACGGCGAGTGATCGCACGCTTCTGCTTAAAATCAAGAAGTCTCTCAGCGGTTCTATTGTACCGGTACCTGCCCCATGCAGCACGTTTCAAACGTACTGCACGAGCACAAGCAGGAGACCACCAAGGCACGCACTTCTGAGAATGCCTGCCTGAGGTTTGGGGTATAGAATGAGAAGCTGCGGTATAAACTGACGTCAAGAAGATGTGTAGGAGCTCATCGATGGAGGATGAAGAAGGAACCTCACTAAAAGCAGTGAGGTGTGAGTAAAGATCCCAATTTGCCCGATCAAATTGCCAGCGAGGGCTACGGAAAGGTGGTGAATAGGAAGGAGAAGTAAGAATGATCGGAAAATGATCGCTGTCATGTAAGTCTGGTAGAACAGACCAGGTGAAGTCTAGTGCAGTGGAGGAAGAGCAGACTGATAGATCGATGCAACAGAGAGTATGAGTACGAGGATCAAAATGGGTGGGTGTACCCGTATTTAAAACATGGAGGGGGTGAGAGGCGAGAAAAGCCTCCAACTGAATGCCACGTGAGTCACAATGAGACCCCCCCCCAGAGGAAATGGTGGGCATTAAAATCACCAAGTAACAGAAGTGGTGGTGGTAAGGATGAAACAAGAAAGGCAAAGTCTGGGATAGAAAATGCTCGAGAAGGAGAGAGATATAAAGAACATATTGTAAACCACTTATTCAAGTGGATACGGGCTGCAGTGTAATGCAGCGAGGTATGGACAAATAGTTGACAGTACGGAATATCATTGCGTAGAAGAAGGGCACTTTCATTAAAGGTCCCATCTGAGAAAGGATCCGAAGAATACAATAAATTATAGCCTGAGATAGGTTGGAAAACAGCCGAGTGTAATTTTGGTTCTTGTAAGCAAGCACCAACAGGGGAAAACCTGGAAAGCAACATCTGAAGCTCACCCCGATTACCCCTGAGGCCGCGGATATTCCACTGTAAATAGGCCATGATTGGCAATGAAGAAAATATCAGGAATCTGTAGGTAAAGGCACCTACGGACTAGAGGGGTTAGAAAAGTCAACGTGTGGTGGCATTGGAAGACGTTCAAGTAGCGATGAAACAGAGCGTTGCGAAGAATGGGGTTGTGAAGATGGAGGAGAGGGAAGAGAAGGAACAGGAAGTGAATCAGTGTCTATCGAAGGTTTAGTCTCTGCAATATATTCTGAAATGGCTTCAAGTTTTTCTGAATTCAAAGATGTATGGGAGACCATATTGGAGATAGAAGGAGGAGGGTGAGTAAAGATTGGGACAATAATGGACTGTACCAAAGTAGAGGGGGAGGGAAGAGTGTAACGACTGGAGATGAAGTGTTGGGGGGGACAGAAGAGGCAGAAACCTGGGAGGTGGCAGAAGAGGGAGAAACTTGGGAGGGGACAGGGGTGGAAGGCATAGTACAAGGAGGAGGGTGAATCTCCACACTTGTAATAGAGGGGAAGAACTAGGTACAGAGACTGGAAAGGTAAAGTGTGGAGGTGGAAGAAGGGAAGGAAGGGGCAAAGAAGATTTGAGCAATGTGGATTTTTTGGACTTCTGAGTAGAGGGGCGATTGGTATTAGGTGTCGTACGAGGTCTTGTCGATACTGGGGCTTGTGAGGAAGGACGCGAAGATGTGAAAAAAGACTGAGTTGTAGTCGGGACATCAGAGCCAAGGACAGCAAAAGGATTAGATGCCGTAGTGGCTATGGGAGGGGTAACAACAGAGGAGGCTACAGAAGATGGTACCCCAGAAGTGGGGGGATGTTTGGAAACACGAGAATAAGAAACACAGGGTAGTCTCCCTTGGAGGCGGAGATGAGTAACTGCCATAGCATAAGGGAGATCTTCTGCCTCTTTGAGGCAACGGATTTCACGTTCATTTAAGTAGACCTGGCAACAGCGGGAGTACGAAGGGTAAGCTTCATTACAATTAAGGCAAGATGGAGGTTGACTGCAAGATGTATTAGAATGGTCGTAGGCACCACAGACTGGGCATTCGGCCATAGATCTGCAATATTTCGCTGGGTGACCAAAACGCCAGCAATTTCTACATTGTTGCGGTTTAGTTATCACCTTTCGAACTTGTAACCGATGTCCCACGACATATACAGAGGACGGGAGTTCTCGGCTGTCAAAAGTTAAACGAGCCACATTGCAAGGGTAACGTCTCCGCCCCCGGGCAGGAAGGACATAAGTGTCTACTTTGAGGATTGGGAGATCCTGGAGTTCCAGCTGTTCAAAAATGTCATTGCCACATGACTGGAAATTCTGTTGGACTATGGTATGGGGCAGAATGACAGTACCACTACAAGAATTGAGAGAAAGATGTTTTTCAATAGTGATAGGAGTAGTATCGATATTCGAAAGGATGCACATACCACTCTTGAGAGCATGAAATGAAATATCTCTACCAACATGATGCAGGAGCGCTTTGGCAATACTATGGTCAGAAAGGTAGGCAGAAGAAGAAGTCGGTCTTAAAGTAAAGAATTTAGTCCATTGTGTGGTCCGAAACTGAGCGTGGAGAGGGAGTGCTTGACGTGTCGGTCTTTTCCGAGTAGAATGGGAAGGTAACGAAGGAGCATCATCAGGAGATTGACGTTGGCGTTTAGGAGTAGGACCGGAGTTGGTCCGGCGTGAAATGGGCGGGCGATTCGAAAATTGCCGTACCGTAGAGGGAGAAGCCAGAAGCATAGTCAAAGGAGAGCGGAGTTCAGACAAATCGAAGGAGTAAGTCGAAGCCCCGGTACCTGAAGCGGGTGAGGAAACAGCGCCAGCAAGAGGTACAGGGGCATCATGAGTGTCCGAAGAGTGGTCTAAACACAAGGCAGGGTCAGAATGGGGTGTGGTATCAAGAAGGGGCCCGGGGGTAGTGGGTTCATGGACTAGGGCTGCCATGGTTAGGTTATTCCTTTGCTTTTTGTTTTTAAGAAAAAAAAGAAAGAAAAGAAAATAAAAATAAAAAAAAAGAATAAAAAAAGGGGGGATCAGGGAGGAATAGTTCCCAGGAGGAATGAAAGGGCTGGAAATCTCCCTCCGCGCCCAAGAGGACCTCAACACCGCTAGTAGCGCAGATGCAGCATTCAACCCGTGCCATACCCTACCCTTCATGCCAGTAAACCAGCAATCCAGGATAGCAACCTCACATCTGCCGAGCTACCTCGGTGGACAAAAGAGAGGGCGGCCGGATATCCGCCACAAAGCATACCTCCTTCGGCCACCAACCCTGGAATCCGAAAGGTGGCTTGCAGAGATACACCCGTCGCCCGAAAGACACCCAAAGCTACTCCAGGATACCGGAGAGGGATCGGGACATCCCCAGGCAATCCAAATTCCACGGCATACTACGCCACTGCCAAGAACCTCAACGGAATGGGATGGACCCCAGTGTCCTTTCCCCTACCTAGGAACTAGCGCGCCTGTGGGAGAAATCCCAAAGGCCAAAAAGAGGAAGGGCAAAAGGGAGGGGTGAGGAGGAGGAGGAGGAGGAATGGAAAAAGGGGAGGATGGGGAGGATGGGATAGGGGAGGGGAGAATGGGGGGTAATTAGGTTCGGTCTGAGGAAGAAGACCGACAGGGCTAATTCCTCAGACCAAGAGCCTCTTCACCACGCCAAGGAGCCCCCCTTGAAGAGGACATTGATAACAGAAGTTTAATTTGGCATAACAATCCTTTACATTGTGATTACCTAAACATCTGATACATCTGTCAAGTTCCTCTAATCTTTCAACTTCATCATTCCATGAATTGTATGCATTGCAATTCTTAGATGAGTACCCTTGCAGAAAAGACAATCTCTTTTTTCTCTGACTGCTTTCTTCTTAACTGGGTTACTCTTAGGAGGGTACTTATTCTTCTTACCTAGTGGAGAATCATTATTTCTGATTCTTGCTACTTGATATGCACCTATGCAACTCTTTTTAGGAAATGAATTTTGATTATTAACATTGGGATAATTTTTCCCTTTGTGAAACTTGACAGATACCTCAGAGTTATTATGTGTTGCATCTCTAAAATGAGTTAGTTGGCTGGTCTGCAACTGCACAATCAATTCTTGTAGACCTAGTCTTATTTCCTCCAGACCAAAATAACCTTTGTTATATTTATTCGAGAATCATTCAAGTGTTTTACAGCTTAATTTATTCTGTACCATGACACTCAATAACCAGTCTGATTCCTTCAGATTATATTTATTACTTAATGTTTTGAGAGTTCTCTCCAGTTTAACTCTAAACTGCTGTAAACCTTTGTAAGTATGATCTGGAGATTTTAAATTAACAATGATATTCACTAGATCCAACCTACTTTGTTCTATATTACCATAAGTGACTTTCAACAAGTCACCTGCTTCCTTGTAAGAGTCATCTACACTGGGAAAGTCTTGTATGAGTATGTGAGCATCTCCTCTTACTTGTCCTTTGAGGTAAAATAATTGAGTTACACAGGCTAGATCACTCCTGTCATGCACAGCTGTTTTAAAAATTGACCAAAATTCCTCCCAGTTTTCTCCAGGATTAAACACGGGTAAACATAGTTCTGGGAGTTTTGGCAAAGACATATCATTTGTTGGAGCAGACTGATTAACTGCCTGGTTTACACTTTTAATATATTCAAGGCCTGACTTTTACAAGAAAGAATCTTTTCCTCTAATTCATAATACTGATTAATCATAAGATCTACTTCAGTCTCATCTATACAGTTTACTAACAAATCTCCTTCATATTTGTTGTAATATAATTTGTATGAATCATATCTATTGCCTAAAGCATCTAAATACAATTTTAAATCATGAGAATTCACAGTTTCTTGATTCATTAATTCCAAACATTTATTGTATGCTTTTGTTACATGCCCCTTCCTAGCTTGCAGTGAAGCTTTTTTTGCTCTATATTCCATATGTTTGTCTTCTACATTAATTTCCTCAATTTCAGTCATGATGTAATGTATTAAATTCAACTTAATAACACTGATTATGTACTAAATTATGTACTTTATAAAGGTAAATAGTACAACTTACCTTTGAATAAATCCTAGCTGCCTGAGCTTAGCAATTACATGTATAATATAAATTTTAAATGTACATTAATACAAACTTGGCTCATCAAAATTATTACACAAATTAATAAATCCTTGCCAGAATTTGGCAGAGCAAAATTAATATACACATTAATATAATTAGTTACACTTGGCTTATCAATTACACATACATTGATATAAATCTTGGCCAGAATTGTCTTATCAAATTAATATTGTAATAATTATAATCCACTACACATTAAGTAAAATTAATATTATACACATTAATATAATTAGCAACACCTGGCTTATCAATTACACATACACTGATACAAATCTTGGCCAGAATTGTCTTATCGAATTAATATTATACAAATTAATATAAACTTAGCCAGACTTGACTTATCAAAATTAATATTGTAACAATTATAATCCACTACACATTAAATAAATTTGTGAACTTAACATCCACCTCCTTCTGTCATTTCACATATAATTATTAATTAACCAATTAATGACTTCACTAATTACCTCCGGTTCAAGAAGGACCTAAGGCCGCGGGGGCGTTGACCCCCGAAACTCTCTCCAGGTCTCTCTCTCCAGGTAATAACAGTAAATGAACAATGATAACTATTATTTATCAGTTAGACAAGTAGGAATTTGGGACACTTAGGTCGCAAAAAATGTCCCCCTTCGATACCTACCACTGTCATATCCACAAGTTGCTCTGGACCTATTAATTAAATGAAATATACATACACCAGGAATGCTGGTAAATATATAAATTTGTGGACTGTATATTAAAAAATGATTATATATAAATTCACATATACATAACAGAAGGAAAATATATCTTAATATCACTCACCAATTTGACTGGATATTAAGTTGTATCATACTCAGAAAAACCTCACTAACTAAATTTATGAAAACACTGGCCAGAATTATACACAAATCTAGAGAGCTTATCTGAGGTTCCTGGAGCTGTTTTGTCCAGTCGTCTGATATCTCAAGTTATGCAGGAATGCACATAAAAATAATTTCGCCTCCTATTTGAGAGGTGTCAATCCAATTTTAACCTCTAGAGCACGAAAAATTCTTCCCATTACAACGTTTCTAATACAAATTCAAAACCCAAGATGGCGAGTCTCCTACACAGACGCAGGCTTTCCGTTTTCTATGACATAAATATTATTAAATACAGTATGGCCATCTATTTACATATAAATAATGAATTTCTGGAAAATATATACAGTATTTTCCACACAAGTCCTAATTTCCCAAAATGCGATTAATTTTTTTTTCATACAAATTTTTACCACCTTACTACATTATTTTGCAGTTTCAGTTGAATGACCATCATAACAATTCTAAAATGTGTATTAATATTAAATAAACAACTTAATCAAGATAAATAAAATATATTATCTTGATTATTTTTCTCTTTGGAAGGAAATGATACATGTTTTCTGAGGACAGAAGTCTCCATTATCTGAAATGTGAAACATCCTAATTTGAAACCTCATGAGCTAGAGCTCAACTGTGTACCTGGTAAGGGTCTTCTGTACAAAAGCTTATTATATTTGGCAACTTGTATATCTATTTCATTCTCTTGAGTGATTGCGTCCAGTATTAAATATATATCAATTTGTAAATAAAATATGTTGTTTCTTTTACTACAGTGCAAATACGAATGAAATTATTTGGTAGTAATTAGGAGAAAAAATAATAATTTAAGCGGAGTTTCAATTACATTAAAAAATATATGTAAATTTAATGATTTTGAACCAGACATACAACAGCTTGTGCAAGGAAAATTAGTAAATAAATATACTCTAATTCAATGGCATTAGAGAAGATAGATTAATTAATCAAGGAACAAAATTGAATTTACATGACGCAAGTCAGTTACGTGCATTAGCTATGTAATTTATGTTAGATTAACATATGCAATATTATATGCTAATACATGAAAAATACCACAGTGAAAACAGGAAATGAAACCTGAGCGCTTCATGTGTTTACACATTCCTCTGAATGTGTGTTTTTAAGCACACAATAACGCTCAGGTGTTGTTTATGTGTACTACCTATAAACACCTGAAGTTATCGAGATTTCCTAGACTATAACACCCATATTCGTTAAGTATCCATGGTTAATTAACCTTCTTGTATAACAACGAACAAGGTTTACGTCCGTTACTCAACGCAACTCTTTCAGTTATTTTTTTTAATAAAAATCAGGTTATTTCTCTGGATTTTTTAAAGGTTATCTTAACCATAAAGTTTACGAGAAATATTTAATGTGGTTAAATGTGCACCTACCTAATAATCAGATCCATATCCTAGTAATATTCTAGGCTGATAAACATACCCGGACGAATATTTAGCAAGTGAAATTTTGTGGTGTTAGGTGTTATAAAATTGTTGGCAGCTTAATGAACATGAGTGTATTTTCAACAGGATGGAATGATTCCTGCATCAATAATGTAAGTACTACTCTTTACGTTAATTTATATTAGATTCACTTTGCTTGCTTAGGGTTAGGTTGAATTCAGATGATTTGAGTTGCGTTGAGATAGGTTCAGTTAGAACCCAACCTAACGACATCTGACCAAACCTTACATAATCTCATTTAAGGTTAGGTTAGGTAAGACTTGTCAGGAAATAAGACAAGTGTTTCCTGAAGCTGGTCTTAGTCATATGATGACTGGCATCTGGCGCTTTCGGTTATCTGATCGAGGCCTTTCACTGGCTTACCCCTCCACCCGTTTGACAATTATTATGATTATAACCATTGTGAACTAGTAATTCTAATATAATTAATCCCACTCATTATTATGAATTATTATAAAATATAAATGATTTTATTACACAATTACCTATGCTCAGAATCTAAGGTAAATATCTTTTCAACAAATAATTCAACAATATAATTAAGATTATTGACATTAGGTTATTTTAGGTTAGGTTTTATATGTAATATTAGGTTATTGCTTGCGTATAACATTACTTAGTATACACATGAGAAAATTATATGCCCATACGAGGTTATCAGAGATTTCTTACCAGTCAATATCCTGAAAATGCTTGAGACATCAGTGGCAATTTTAAATAATTATTATAGAGTACTGCAGCAGATCTTCTGGCTAATACAAATCTGTCTAAAATGTGACCCTTTTCACACATAAGAGAAGGTCAGGTTTGTTAATACTTATAAACCTTCTAATGAATAATTTTTCAATCTTATACCTTAAAAAAATCTATGCAAATAGAAAAAAATACTTGAGATTTCTCTTCACTGATGAGTGGTTAATCAATACGCGAAAATCTTAATATTTTCACACCTGTGAGGCAAGTAAACATGTGCAAAACTTCGATGATTTTAAACGTCATTCAACACGTGTAGATACTGAATAGAATCTCAAATGAACACATGAAAATAACAATGGAAAAGAGACGGTATATTTCGATTCTTAACTGGAGTCCTCAAGTCTGCTGATGAGGACTGATGAGAGTCGAAATATATATGTGGGATACCTTTAAGTATATGCCATCTTGTTAGTTAAAAATTTTTGTTGAAAGTATTGCACTTAAATCAAGTGTAGGTATTTCATTCATTAGTACTTACAAATTCATAGACTCCCATTATTATACCTGGAGAGTTTACCTGGAGAGAGTTCCGGGGGTCAACGCCCCCGCGGCCCGGTCTGTGACATAGTTAAAATAACATTATAATAATCTATTTCCACAAGTACATGAACAACGTATACGTAGCTAGCTGACATCAGTGATATACTATACAGAACGTCCAGGTTAAGCAGAGCATTTCGGGTAAATTAGGGCAATTTTGTCCCCAGGATGCGATCCACACCAGTCGACTAACACCCAGGAACCTATTTTCTGCAAGATGACCAGGAGCAGCAGTTGTCTTAAGTAAACACGCCCAATGTCTCCACCGGTACTGAGGATCGAAACACGGTGCTCCATGTGGGGGATGAATACGCTACCAACCGAGCTACGGGACAGGTTAACTCTCTTGGGTTATCCTAGGTTAAACCCACATAATATATTCTTCAGACGCCTGTACCATGTTTGTGGCCTCAAAACCATTGCAAAATAAAAATTAATATGCTGTGTATGCAAAACTTACTCTGGTCGAGGTGGAAATGGCTGAACCATAAAAATTGCGTTATATCAAATAACATTTTTCAGTAGCAGATATCTCTGAAAATATTACACACTTTGAACACATTGTTTACGTTTCTTTTCAATGAAAATCAGTAACTGATTAAAAAGCAAAAACAGAAAATTAATATCAATACTTTTACCCATTAATCAGAAATAGATGCAAAACATTGTTTTGCTGATTGTTTTGTTGATTTAGGATGAAAATATCATCATAAACACGTACAATACTAAGCACATACATATGACATAAATCCACAAATGTAATTCACTGCTGGAAATGGCAGAAAAGACATTCTTCTCAAAATATATTTTCAATATTTCCCATGAATTAATAATTATCATCTGGATCCGCGAAAAAATCATAACTCGTGAAAATATATTAAAACAAAGATATTCTTTAATCAGAAATAATGAATTAAGTTAAAAACATTTGAGACTCAATACCAGAGAAGTACCAATTAAACCAGGGGTACAGGTGGGGTTTGAACTCATGGTGAGCGAGTCTTAAAACTCCAGGTCAGTGCGAAAGCCACTGGGCCAGCTGGTATATTTTTACCATTGGGAGGTTAACATGAGTCACCACCAGTGGCTTACGCACTGACCTGGAGTTTCACGTCTGACATGCCACGAGTTCTGACCCCACCATACCGTGAAATGTTTAGTCGTGAATCATGTACCAATTTGCGTGCTACTGTAAGAATGGCGGAGGCGAAACTGAACTACTTACAAAGTGGTTAAGCCAAAGTTAACAAGAGAAAACGCTCACATGGGGAATCGACTCTTTTAATGTAACTAGGGGAACTACCAAAGTTTAATTTAAGCTTAAATTTGAGTAACTTTTCATAGGGAACGTGAACATGTAACCTGTTCGAAGAATTTGGTTCTCGGTACAGAACAAAAGTGTTGAAAATTTGAAGCTCAGTGGATGAGGCGTTCGTGAATTATGAACAAAATAAAATAAAAAAGTTGATCGACGAATGAAAAAAAAAACAGCCCTTCAGTGATTCATAATAATAATAATAATAATAATAATAATAATAATAATAATAAATATAATAATACATAACTGTTCGCTATAGCAGAACTGTAAATCATGTACTTATACTTTCTAAGTGCCTGAGAAGCGAGTCTCATTTATTTTTCCCGTCTGAATTAATAATGGTTTAATTTTGAGCCATTTCATCTGTCAACTCTAAAATTTCTGAGATCCTATTTTCTCTCCCGTCGTGAATTAATTATTTTGTTTGGTGACTTAGGGAGGTGGTGTGTGTGTAGTGAGAGCGGGATGAAGGCGGGAGGAGAGAGGAGGGGGAGGGAGGAGGGGGAGGGGGAGGGAGAGAGGGAGAGGGAGAGAGAGTGAGAGAGGGAGAGGGAGAGTGAGTGAGAGAGGGAGAGGGAGAGAGAGTGAGAGAGAGGGAGAGTGTGGGAGTGAGGGAGAGGAAGTAGAGGGAGGAAGTAGAGGGAGGAAGTAGAGGGAGGAAGTAGAGGGAGGAAGTAGGGAGGGAGGGAGGAGGGGAGGGGAGGGAGGGGAGAGGGAGGGGGAGAGAGGAGGGGAGAGAGGGGGGGAGAGGGAGGGGAGAGGGGAGGGGGAGAGGGGGAGGGGGAGAGGGGGGAGGGGGAGAGGGGGAGGGGGAGAGAGAGAGAGAGGGGAGAGAGAGAGGGGGGAGGGGGGGAGAGAGGGGGGGAGAGGGGGAGGGGGAGGGGAGGGGGGAGAGGGGAGAGAGAGAGAGAGGGGGGAGAGGGGGGAGAGGGGGAGAGAGAGAGGGGAGGGGAGAGGGGAGGGGGAGAGAGGGGAGAGGGGGGAGAGAGAGAGGGGGAGAGAGAGGGGGAGGGGGAGAGAGAGGGGGAGAGAGAGGGGGGAGAGGGGGAGGGGGAGAGAGGGGGAGGGGGAGAGAGGGGAGAGAGAGGGGGAGAGAGAGGGGGAGAGAGGGGAGGGGGAGGGGAGAGGGGGGAGAGGGGAGAGGGGGAGAGGGGGGAGAGGGGAGAGGGGAGAGAGAGGGGGAGAGGGGGAGGGGGAGGGGGAGGGGAGGGGGAGAGGGGGAGGGGGGAGAGGGGGGAGGGGGGAGGGGAGGGGGGAGAGGGGGAGGGGGAGAGAGGGGGGAGGGGGAGGGGGAGGGGAGAGGGGGGAGAGGGGGAGAGGGGGAGAGGGGGAGAGGGGGAGGGGAGAGAGGGGGAGGGGAGAGAGAGGGGGAGAGAGAGGGGGGCAGAGAGGGGGCAGAGAGGGGGGCAGAGAGGGGGGGCAGAGAGGGGGGCAGAGAGGGGGGGCAGAGGGGGGCAGGGGGGCAGAGGGGGAGGGGGGCAGAGGGGGGAGAGAGGGGGCAGAGGGGAGAGGGGAGAGAGGGGAGAGGGGAGAGGGGAGAGAGAGAGGGAGAGAGAGAGGGGGAGAGAGAGGGGGAGAGAGAGGGGAGAGAGGGGGGGAGAGGGGGGAGAGGCTTGCCTGTAGGCATATGGGTGAAGTTCAACAGTGGGCCATCGCTGGGAGGTGGACACAAAAAGAAAGCTAGCATCAGGTAGGGTAGGCTCCAAAACCTGGAGGTCCCTGGTCAAGGACAGACAAGGTTATCTGCCTGAACTCATTCCACCTTCAAATCGACAGGATCGGACCACCTCTACTAGTAGTCAAGAGAAGTCGGACCTCTTTACCGAACTTTGCTACCAAAAACCAAGTTCCTGATCCAGCAAGGGACCCTCGGCTAGCTGCAAGAAATGTGTCAAAACTGTCAGTGGTGAGAATAAGGCAGGAGGAAGTGGATTTCCCACTTAAATCGCTTGACCAAGAAAGGCTGTGGGCCCAGACAAGTTGAGCATACGATTCCTGAGAAGATGTGCAGATCAGCTAGCAGCACCTCTAACTAGCATCTTTCAGCACTGCCTAGTGCAGTGTAAATGGCCTTCTCTGTGGAAAGAGTCAAATGTAGTCCATGTTTACAAAAAGAGCAGAGCAGAAATCAGCAACTACAGACCAGTTTCACTCCTGTCAATCACTGGCAAGATCCTAGAGACAATAATCTCAAGACAAATGACAGTTTTTTGACTACCACTCACTACTTTGTGACCGTCAATATGGCTTCAAGAAAGGTTACTATGCTGCTGATATGTTGCTAAACCTCTCCATTAAATGGCACCAGCCAGTGGATGAATCCAAAGTCAGCTGTGTGGTAGCACTGGACATTGCTGGTGCTTTCGACCGGATGTGGCACCAGGGCCTCTTGGCAAAACTTCAAGCTCTGGGAATTGCAAGCTCTACGCTATGTCTCCCAGTGATTACCTTCATGGTAGTTCTCAATGGAACGGAATCAGCAAGACATCCTATTGGGGCAAGTGTTCCACAAGGAAGGGTACTGGGACAATTGTTATGGAATGTCTACTTCAATGACCGTCTTTATCACATCCCAGAATCCCATGCATATGCAGACGACTGTGCACTGATATAAGAGAAAAAATGCCAGCTGCTATAAGCTGCATCAGTCACCAGCTAAGAGCTATATAAGCTTGGAAAAATGGATAGCATGTAACATTTACAAGTGAGAAAACACAAATGATGATGGTCTCTAGGCACCATGATGGTAATGCCGGTGCAGTAGGAAGGATGAATGGGAGGGTGTTGGTACCTGGGGAAGAAGTTGATATCTTTTGGGTGAAATTTGATTCGAAACTGATCATGAAGAACCACGTTGTAAATCTTGCAAACAAGGCAGCCAGGAAGCTAACAGTCCATCGCCGTATCTCGCATCTACTTGACAGTACGGGTTGCAAGATTCTGTACGAGGCACAAGTATGCTCGCACCTTGAGTATGCTCCACTTTCTTCGTTTGCCTGCCCCCCCCCTCTCATCTGCGACTGCTTGACAGAGTTGAGAACAGAGCAAGACGTCTCATCTTTCGTCTGGACCCATCCTGGATAGATCTGTCATTTCAGCAGAGCCTTCAACACAGGAGGGATGTGGGTGACCTTACTTTTATGTACAAGGCCAATATTGTCAAAGTACCACACTTGGATCCACTTCGAGGACAGCGTGAAGCAAGCTCCTATACCACAAGACGGGCAGAAAGCAGCAACTTCACTCTGGCTGTACTCTTCTCCAGAACATCACTTCGTCTGAGATAATTTATCCCCAGGATGACTCGAGTATGGAAAACATTCATACAGCTTTATGATGTCAACGAGATAAAGTCAGTTGATCAAATGAAAATTCTGGCCCACAGATGGCTCCAACTTCATCCTGTTCCCTACTTGTATGTTTCATAACAATAAAATGCTTTCAAATGAGCTGATGTAAGTAAGAGCTCTTAGCTTGTCAATAAAGTTAGGAATCCTTAACCTAACCTTGCCAAACCCTGTGCCAAAAAAAATTGGAGAGAGGGAGAGAGAGAGGGAGAGAGATGGGGGAGAGAGGGGAGGGGAGGGGAGAGAGGGGGGAGAGAGAGAGAGAGAGAGAGGGGGAAGGGGGAGAGAGGGGGAAGGGGGAAGAGAGAGGGGAAGAGAGAGGGGAAGAGAGAGAGAAGAAGAGAGGGGAGGGAGAGAGAAGAGAGAGAGAGAGAGAGGGGAAGAGAGGGGAAGAGAGAGGGGAAGAGATAGGGGGAGAGAGAGGGGGAGAGAGAGGGGGAGAGAGAGGGGGAGAGGGGGAGAGAGAGGGGGAGAGAGGGGGAGAGAGAGGGGGAGGAGAGAGAGGGGAGAGAGAGGGGGAGAGAGAGGGGGGAGAGAGAGGGGGAGAGAGAGAGAGAGGGGGAGAGGGGGAGAGGGGAGAGAGAGGGGAGGGGGAGAGAGAGGGGAGGGGAGAGAGAGGGGGAGAGAGGGGGGAGGGGAGAGAGGGGGGAGGGGAGAGAGAGGGGAGGGGGAGAGAGAGGGGAGAGAGGGGAGAGGGGGAGAGAGAGGGGAGAGAGAGAGAGGGGGAGAGGGGAGAGGGGAGAGAGAGGGGAGAGAGAGGAGGAGAGGGGAGAGAGGAGAGGAGGGAGAGGGAGAGAGGGAGGAGGGAGAGAGAGGAGGGAGAGAGAGAGAGAGAGTGAGTGAGAGAGAGAGAGAGAGAGAGAGAGAGAGAGAGAGAGAGAGAGAGAGAGAGAGAGAGAGAGAGAGAGAGGGAGGAGGGAGAGAGAGAGAGAGAGAGAGAGAGAGTGAGGGAGAGAGAGAGAGAGAGAGAGAGGGAGGGAGAGGGAGAGAGGGGAGAGAGAGGGGGAGTGAGAGAGAGGGAGAGAGAGAGGAGGGAGAGAGAGAGGGGGGAGAGAGAGGGGGAGAGAGAGAGGGGGGAGAGAGAGGGGAGAGGGAGAGAGAGGGGAGAGAGAGAGAGAGAGAGAGAGAGAGAGAGAGAGAGAGAGAGAGAGAGAGAGAGAGAGAGAGAGAGAGAGAGAGAGAGAGAGAGAGAGAGAGAGAGCAGCCCATCGCTCTGAGCTCGCCACAACCGATTGGAATGCTCTTCTCCAAGGGGATGTTGACAACCAAGTGAAAGCCTTCACTGGACACATCCTTAATCTACAACAAGAGCACATTCCTCAACGGCAATATGTGACGAAGCCTACGGATCAGCCTTGGTTTGGCTTTCGTTGTAGAGAGGCTGCTACTGCTAAGTACAAAGCATGGCGAAGGTGTAAGAGACATCCTACCACCTATAACAGGAACTTGCACAGGCAAGTCTGTAGACATATGGGTGACGTTCAAAAGTGAGCCATTGCTAAATGGGAAGTGGACACTAAAAGAAAGCTAGCATCAGGAATGGGTAGGCTCCAAAATCTGGTGGTTCCTGGTCAAGGACAGACAAGGTTATCTGCCTGATGAACTCATTCCACCTCTAAATCGACAGGATGGGACCACCTCTACTAGTAGTCAAGAGAAGGCGGACCTCTTTGCTGAACACTTTGCTACCAAAATGCAAGTTCCTGACCCAGCAAGGGACCCTCCTTGGCTAGCTGCAAGAACTGTGTCAAAACTGTCAGTGGTGACAATAAGGCAGGAGGAGGTGCATTTCCTTCTTAAATCGCTTGACCAAGAAAAGGCTGTGGGCCCAGACAAGTTGAGCCCAAGATTGCTGAGATGTGCAGACCAGCTAGCAGCACCTCTAACTCGCATCTTTCAGCACTGCCTAGTACAGTGTAAATGGCCCTCTCTATGGAAAGAGACAAATGTAGTCCCTGTTCACAAAAAGAAGAGCAGTGCAGAAATCAGCAACTACAGACCAGTGTCACTCCTGTCAATCACTGGTAAGATCCTTGAGACAATAATCTCAAGACAAATGACAGTTTTTTTGACTATCACTCACTACTTTGTGATCATCAGTGTGGCTTCAGGGAAGGTTACTCTGCTGCTGATCTGTTGTTAAACCTCTCCACTAAGTGGCACCAGTCACTGGATGAATCCAAAGTCAGCTGTGTGGTAGCACTGGACATTGCTGGCGCTTTCGACCGGGTGTGGCACCAGGGCCTCTTAGCAAAACTTCAAGCACTGGGAATTGCAGGCTCTACGCTATGTCTCCTTCATGGTAGATCTCTAAGTGTAGTTCTCAATGGAAAGGAATCAGCAAGACATCCTATTGGGGCAAGTGTTCCACAAGGAAGCGTGCTGGGACCATTGCTATGGAATGTCTACTTCAACGACCTTCTTCATCTCATCCCAGAATCACGTGCATATGCAGACGACTGCACACTGACATTCACTTATCCAAGAGAAGAAATGCCAGCTGCGCTAAGCTACATCAATCACCAGGTGAGAGGTATATCAGCTTGGGGAAATAGATGGCAAGTAACATTTGCACCTGAGAAAACGCAAATGATGATCGTCTCTAGGCACCATGATGGTAATGCTGGTGCAGTAGTAAGGATGAATGGGAGGGTGTTGGCACCTGGAGGAGAAGTTGATATCCTTGGGGTAAAATTTGACTCCAAACTAACCATGAAGAACCATGTTGTAAATCTTGCAAACAAGGCAGCCATGAAGCTTACAGCACTTCGCCCTATCTCGCATCTACTTGACAGTAGGGGTTGCAAGATTCTGTACGAGGCACAAGTACGCTCGCACCTTGAGTATGCTCCACTTTCTTGGTTTGCCTGCCCCCCCCCTCTCATCTGCGACTGCTTGACAGAGTAGAGAACAGAGCAAGACGCCTCATCTCTCGCCTGGACCCATCCTGGATAGATCTGTCATTTCAGCAGAGCCTTCAACATAGGAGGGATGTGGGTGGCCTTACTGTTATGTACAAGGCCAATATTGTTGAAGTACCACACTTGGACCCACTCCGAGGGCAGCGTGAAACAAGCTTTTATGCCACAAGACGGGCAGAAAGCAGCAACTTCACTCTGGCTGTACCCTTCTCCAGAACTTCACTCCATCTGAGATCCTATATACCCAGGATGACTCGAGTATGGAACACATTCGTACAGCATAATGATGTCAGCGAGATAAAGTCAGTTGATCAAATGAAAATGCTGGCCCACAGATGGCTCCAACTTCATCCTGTTCCCTACTTGTATGTCTCATAACAATAAAAATGCTTTCAAATGAGCTGATGTAGGTAACAGCTCTTAGCTTGCCAATAAAGTTAGGAATCCTTAACCTGTAAATAGCTTGTCAATAAAGCTAGGGATCCTTAACCTTGTCAAACCCTGTGTAAAAAAAGAGGGAGAGTGAGAGAGATGGAGAGAGAGAGAGAAATGGAGAGAGAGAGAGAGAGAGAGAGAGAGAGAGAGAGAGAGAGAGAGAGAGAATGCTTGTGAACAAACTGACGTATTGCAAAACCCCATCGAAGCAATCCGTTGACAAGATTTACGAGCCATTTACATCAAGGACTGCTGTATAGCATCTACGTACTTGAGATAAAGATAGAAATCAAAAAGTCTCTCTCGGCTTCTTGCCAGCATAATACACTGGCTGCAACTAGCTATACTTTTTAGGAATCCATGAAACCTTTACAAGTTTGCTATGCCTTTTCTTTTTTTGTCTTGCCAACATTTCGACTGTATTTTGTTCATAACTCAAGAACATCTCATCTAATCAGCTTCAATTTTTTAACACTTGTGTAGGATAACGAAGACCAAATTCTTGCAAGAATTCGCTTGTTCATGTGCGCTCTGAAAAAAGTTGTTGACCTTATCCACAGCATCTTGGAATGGCTCGGTTAGGTTCCAAAACTTCAATAGCGAAGCTTCAAACGTTCGAAAAAGTTTCTAAAACATTCGACGCCGAAAGTAAAATGTGATGATGCGGATCTGATGTGATAAATGAGACTTGTGTAACATTTGGGTATCTTTATTCTGGCAAAGTTTCGCCACACAGTGGCTTCTTTAGTCCAGTGCATAAAAAGGTGGAAGACGAGGAATTTTAAGTAATCCGTCCCTCAGCCTACAGTCAATGTGTTCAACCCATCAATCTTGACAAAAGTGCAGCATATGCTGCACTTCGAGGCTTATTTGTTTCCTTTCTTCAAATCTCATAAAATTTAAAAAAATTTTTAGAAAAAATCCACACAGAAATTAGAACAGGGTATGCTGCATTTTGTCTTGGTTCCTTCATTGCACTTTTCACTATTTTCAAATTTTTTTCACATAATTTAAATGTTTGTAGTTTATAACAAGTAACTTCCTTGTCTTACTGCCTTTAAATACCCAAGTCGCATTAAGTCAGAAAAAATAATATGGGGTGAGGCTTATAAAACAATATAACGTATTCATAATTTTAATGATCTTATATTGTGATATATTATAGGGTTATGCCCCTTAAAGGGGGTTCGTTAGTGCCCTCACTTGGATCGAACCTGAATACTTCCCGTTAACTCCATACTTAGCGGGCTTAGCGCTCCCCGATGAATGAAAAAACAACAACGGATCAAATAACAAGATTTTCATCCCTCGCTGAGAAACATGAAAATCTATATAAAGTGAAACGAGTTTCAGAAAGTCAAAATAATGTCAGAATTTTCTCATCAAAAAGGTGTTAAACTTACTTGGCTTAGGTTTTAACTGTGGAGTAGAGAACGGGAGTAGAGAACACACCAACTGACACTTCAACGAATTTCTGGTACAAAAACAGAAGAGTTGGTTTGTAAAAATAGTCTGGCAAATACTGTGGAAAAAAATATTTTAGCTAAATGCAATTCAAAGAATTTCTGTGGCCACATGAGCTCTGACACTTGTTCGACAACTGTTCAGGAGGATCAACTGACCACAGATCATTCAGAATGTAGTAGAACTTACAATATAAATAACAGTTTAATGTGTTTATTGTTCCTCGGTAATTCTTCCCTCTGCTTTTCCCCATGTTCCATAATCATCCTTCTGTTTTCCCCAATCTCCTTCCATCTTTCTTCCCATGAACAGAAATTCATTTATGCCAGGGAGAGCGTGAGTCCTGCTCTCACTCCATGTATCCTGCCAATGTGTTTCCAATACAGCAAGTGTTACTAGCTGGCTGTTCAATCTCTCTCTCTCTCTTTCTCTCTCTCGCTTTCTTTCTTTTCTCTCTCTCACTTTCTCTCTTTTCTCTCTCGCTTTCTCTCTTTTCTCTCTCTCGCTTTCTCTCTCTTCTCTCTCGCTTTCTCTCTTTTCTCTCTCTCGCTTTCTCTCTTTTCTCTCTCTCGCTTTCTCTCTCTTCTCTCTCTCGCCTTCTCTCTCTTCTCTCTCTCGCTTTCTCTTATCTCTCTCGCTTTCTCTCTCTTCTCTCTCTCTCGCTTTCTCTCTCTTCTCTCTCTCGCTTTCTCTCTTTTCTCTCTTTTCTCTCTCTCGCTTTCTCTCTTTTCTCTCTCTCGCTTTCTCTCTTTTCTCTCGCTTTCTCTCTTCTCTCTCTCTCGCTTTCTCTCTTTTCTCTCTCTCGCTTTCTCTCTTTTCTCTCTCTCGCTTTCTCTCTTTTCTCTCTCTCGCTTTCTCTTTTCTCTCTCTCGCTTTCTCTCTTTTCTCTCTCTCGCTTTCTCTCTTTTCTCTCTCTCGCTTTCTCTCTTTTCTCTCTCTCGCTTTCTCTCCTCTCTCGCTTTTTCTCTTCTCTCTCGCTTTCTCTCTTCTCTCTCTCTCGCTTTCTCTCTTTTCTCTCTCTCGCTTTCTCTCTTTTCTCTCTCGCTTTCTCTCTTTTCTCTCTCTCGCTTTCTCTTTTCTCTCTCGCTTTCTCTCTTCTCTCTCTCGCTTTCTCTTTTCTCTCTCTCGCTTTCTCTCTTTTCTCTCTCTCTCGCTTTCTCTCTTTTCTCTCTCTCTCGCTTTCTCTCTTTTCTCTCTCGCTTTTTTTTTACACAGGGTTTGACAAGGTTAAGGATCCCTAGTTTTATTGACAAGCTATTTACAGGTTAAGGATTCCTAACTTTATTGGCAAGCTAAGAGCTGTTACCAACATCAGCTCATTTGAAAGCATTTTTATTGTTATTAGACATACAAGTAGGGAACAGGATGAAGTTGGAGCCATCTGTGGGCCAGCATTTTCATTTGATCAACTGACTTTATCTCGTTGACATCATTATGCTGTACGAATGTGTTCCATACTCGAATCATCCTGGGTATGTATGATCTCAGATGGAGTGATGTTCTGGAGAAGGGTACAACCAGAGTGAAGTTGCTGCTTTCTGCCCGTCTTGTGGCATAAAAGCTTATTTCACGCTGTCCTCGAAGTGGATCCAAGTGTGGTATTTTGACAATATTGGCCTTGTACATAACAGTAAGGCCACCCACATCCCTCCTATGTTGAAGGCTCTGCTGAAATGACAGATCTATCCAGGATGGGTCCAGGCGAGAGATGAGACGTCTTGCTCTGTTCTCTACTCTGTCAAGCAGTCGCAGATGAGAGGGGGGGGGGCAGTTAAACCAAGAAAGTGGAGCATACTCAAGGTGTGAGCGTACTTGTGCCTCGTACAGAATCTTGCAACCCCTACTGTCAAGTAGATGCGAGATAGGGCGAAGTGCTGTAAGCTTCCTGGCTGCCTTGTTTGCAAGATTTACAACATGGTTCTTCATGGTTAGTTTGGAGTCAAATTTCACCCCAAGGATATCAACTTCTTCTCCAGGTGCCAACACCCTCCCATTCATCCTTACTACTGCACCAGCATTACCATCATGGTGCCTAGAGACGATCATCATTTGCGTTTTCTCAGGTGCAAATGTTACTTGCCATCCATTTCCCCAAGCTGATATGGCTCTCAGCTGGTGATTGATGTAGCTTAGAGCAGCTGGCATTTCTTCTCTTGGATAAGTGAATGTCAGTGTACAGTCGTCTGCATATGCACGTGATTCTGGGATGAGAAGAAGAAGGTCGTTGAAGTAGACATTCCATAACAATGGACCCAAGACGCTTCCTTGTGGAACACTTGCCCCAATAGGATGTCTTGCTGATTCCGTTCCATTGAGAACTACACTTAGAGATCTACCATGAAGGTAATCACTGAGGAGATATAGCGTAGAGCCTGCAATTCCCAGTGCTTGAAGTTTTGCTAAGAGGCCCTGGTGCCACACCCGGTCGAAAGCGCCAGCAATGTCCAGTGCTACTACACAGCTGACTTTTGATTCATCCAGTGACTGGTGCCACTTAGTGGAGAGGTTTAACAACAGATCAGCAGCAGAGTAACCGTTCCTGAAGCCATATTGACGATCACAAAGTAATGAGTGGTAGTCAAAAACCTCTGTCATTTGTCTCAATGATCTTACCAGTGATTGACAGGAGTGACAGTGGTCTGTAGTTGCTGATTTCCGCTCTGCTCTTCTTTTTGTGAACAGGGACTACATTTGCCTCTTTCCACAGAGAGGGCATTTACACTGTACTAGGCAGTGCTGAAAGATGCGAGTTAGAGGTGCTGCTAGCTGGTCTGCACATCTTCACAACAATCTTGGGCTCAACTTGTCTGGGCCAACAGCCTTTTCTTGGTCAAGCGATTTAAGAAGTAAATGCACCTCCTCCTGCCTTATTGTCACCACTGACAGTTTTGACACAGTTCTTGCAGCTAGCCAAGGAGGGTCCCTTGCTGGATCAGAATTTGCATTTTGGTAACAAAGTGTTCAACAAAGAGGTCCGCCTTCTCTTGACTACTAGTAGAGGTGGTCCCATCCTGTCGATTTAGAGGTGGAATGAGTTCATCAGGCAGATAACCTTGTCTGTCCTTGACCAGGGACCACCAGGTTTTGTAGCCTACCCTACCTGATGCTAGCTTTCTTTTAGTGTCCACCTCCCATTTAGCAATGGCCTACTTTTGAACGTCACCCATATGCCTACAGGCTTGCATGTACAAGCTCCTGTTATAGGTGGTAGGATGTCTCTTATACCTTCGCCATGCTTTGTACTTAGCAGTAGCAGCCTTTCTACAATGAAAGCCTAACCAAGGCTGATCTGTAGGCTTCGTCACATATTGCCGGTGAGGAATGTGTTCTTGTTGTAGATTAAGGATGTGTCCAGTGAAGGCTTTCACTTGGTTGTCAACATCCCCTTGGAGAAGAGCATTCCAATCGGTGGTGGCGAGCTCAGAGCAAAGGGGTGGCCAATTACCTCATTCCCATAGCCAGGTTGTGCGTGTGGACTCCTCACCTCGTTCTGTTGGGATCTTAAGTGTCGTAAAAACAGCCTTGTGGTCAGACGATCCAACGTAGCCGTGGGGTTGACAAGTGACTGTGCCTTCTGCCAGATCACTCACTACTGGGTCAAGGGAGGAGCCAGAGATATGAGTAGGGAAATCAACAAAGTTTCTCATGTCAAACACTGCAAGAAGGTCATCAAAGTCCCTCTGTAAAAGGTGCTGGTTGAGGTCACCAACAATTATAATATGTTGACAGTTGTGTTGTAGCAGAAGGGAGTCAATATTTTCCATTAGGAAGTTGATGTGGTCTGCATGTTGCCACTGAGGTCTGTACATTGCACATGCTAGTACAGAGGTACTAGTGTTTATACAGAGCTTGAAGAACATCATTTCAAGATGTGTAGGGGTGGCAACATCAATGTGCTGGGCATGAACACTTTTAGAGAAGCACACAGCAACACCTCCTCTTTGCCCTTGCCTGTCTCTTCTCATCCATGAGGTGTAGCCAGCAATTCTTGCAAAATTTTCTGGAGTCCTGTCATTCAAAAATGTTTCAACAACTGCTATCATGTCGGGACGTCGAGTGTTCACAAAACTGTGTGTGAGCTCTCCAACATTAGTAATGAAACCTCTAATGTTGGCCGACAGGATGCTGATAGACTGGCTTCTCATGATGAAGTGGTCAGCTTGAGGTGGTGGGTGTGTAGGGCATGTAAGGTGCCTGCCCTTGAGAGAGGTAGTGTACTGAGGCAGCTGCAGGGATGTAGGTCTGTTGTCTTGTATAAGGCACAATACCACCTGCTGGGCTGGGATAGGAGTAGCTAAGTGGGTGACGTGTGAGAGTGATCACCAATTCAGAGATCCTGCTGGTTTGTTCTGAGAACAGGTTTCTAAACAGGTGGCCCTGTCTGTCAAGTCCCTTTTTCTTCCGACACTGGTCCTCCTGATGTCCTTTCTTGTAGCAGTAATTACACCTGGTATCTCGCAGGCAGTTGTTGGCAGTGTGCCCCTTCCGGTGACAGCGAGAGCACAGCCTAGGTGCCTGGAAGGGTGGACTAGGATTTGTTGCACCTCATGTGTTTTGCAGATTTGTCCTCAGATTCTGCCACTGGAACTATGTTAGTGGAGGGTGAGACGGCTGTAGATGTCTTCCTCCTCCACGTCCTCTTCCACGTCCTCTGCCCCGTCCTCTACCAGTTCTGACAGATGTGTCCCTGCTGTTCGTACTTTGGCGCAGTAGGTGATTAGGCGCAGTGATAGTTCCCTGATCATTAACTGCACCAATCTCTGGTGGAGAAACTCCTGGCTCAGAACTTGCTGATGAAGCACTGCTACCAGATTCTGGAATAGTGTCGGCAGGTGTGCTGACAGGTGTAGGCTCAGAGATGGTATGTGCACTGTCAAGTGGACTGGCAGTGGCTGAAGCAGAGATGTCAGGTGTAGGAGAATTAACAGATCCAAGGCTTCCCTCGTTGCTGGGAAGAGGATTTGTTCCCTCTGTGGTGGTCAGAGGAATTGTGTTAGAATTGTTTTGAACTCTGTCAGTCTGTGGGACCTTAGCGATGACGGAATTCCACCAGTTATTTACCCCTGAGTTAAGCTCAGTGTGGGACTTCCAGTCTTTGTCAATAGTGACATCATCAGCTGAGCAGCTTACGTCACTTGATGTAGGCTTGCACTGACCTTCTACAATAGCTTGGAGGTTATCTAATGATTTGAGGAGCTCATGAAGTGCTTCCCTGTGATGGATTGTCTTAGCTGCAACTTTACAACACAGCCCAAGAGGGCAGTCTTGATCTTTGGACAGGAGTCCCTGAGATAGGACTTCTGAACCTTCCTCCTGTAGCTCCAGGCTTGTATCCACATATACCACAGGATTATGGATATCCTTCAATTTTCTGAAATTTTCAACCTGGCTGCAACAAAATTCTTCTTCTGTAATGCAATCTGTGTGGCAGTAGTTGGAACAAGTAGGCTCCTTACATCTAAGAAGAATTTTGTCCCTTACCTGGAGTTTACCTGGAGAGAGTTCCGGGGGTCAACGCCCCCGCGGCCCGGTCTGTGACCAGGCTTCCTGGTGGATCAGAGCCTGATCAACCAGGCTGTTACTGCTGGCTGCACGCAAACCAACGTACGAGCCCGGCTGGTCAGGAACCGACTTTAGGTGCTTGTCCAGTGCCAGCTTGAAGACTGCCAGGGGTCTGTTGGTAATCCCCCTTATGTATGCTGGGAGGCAGTTGAACAGTCTCGGGCCGCTGACACTTATTGTATGGTCTCTTAACGTGCTAGTGACACCCCTGCTTTTCATTGGGGGGGATGTTGCATTGTCTGCCAAGTCTTCTGCTTTCGTAGTGAGTGATTTTCGTGTGCAAGTTCGGTACTAGCCCCTCTAGGATTTTCCAGGTGTATATAATCATGTATCTCTCCCGCCTGCATTCCAGGGAATACAGGTTTAGGAACCTCAAGCGCTCCCAGTAATTGAGGTGTTTTATCTCCGTTATGCGCGCCATGAAGGTTCTCTGTACATTTTCTAGGTCAGCAATTTCACCTGCCTTGAAAGGTGCTGTTAGTGTGCAGCAATATTCCAGCCTAGATAGAACAAGTGACCTGAAGAGTGTCATCATGGGCTTGGCATCCCTAGCTTTGAAGGTTCTCATTATCCATCCTGTCATTTTTCTAGCAGATGCGATTGATACAATGTTATGGTCCTTGAAGGTGAGATCCTCCGACATGATCACTCCCAGGTCTTTGACGTTGGTGTTTCGCTCTATTTTTTGGCCAGAATTTTTGTACTCTGATGAAGATTTAATTTCCTCGTGTTTACCATATATGAGTAATTGAAATTTCTCATCGTTGAACTTCATATTGTTTTCTGCAGCCCACTGAAAGATTTGGTTTATGTCCGCCTGGAGCCTTGTAGTGTCCCCTTGTGGTATACCCACAAACACTGCAGTAACTACTGGGACAATAGCCAGATAGCGTAGATATTCTTGCTATTTTGCGGTGTGAAGTCATTCCAGAAGAGGCTTGTAGGTTTGCAATGAAGTTCACAGGAGAGAGAGGGTGGGTGGTGGTATCGTGGGTGGGGTGGAGTATCGTGGGTGGGGGTGTTTATAGCGGGGTGGGTATTGAGGGCGGCAGTGGGCCGACGAGCTGGAAGTGTTGCCTTCTCACTATCACTTAATAAACACTGTTTATGCTATCCACTTTTCCACTAAAGGAAGATGTTACACAAATCACTATGTTGCATTGTACCAGTCACGTTGTTATAAAGCACCAGATGCTAGTACATAGCCAGCTGTGGGCTAGTGTTAAATATGATCAATGGACTACTTCATAGATTTTGTCTTGTTGAACCAACATCTCCCAGACTCGAGTCATTAGAGGTAGGGAAATTTGCTATAATTTTCCTATAATTAGTAATGAGTATGTGAAGTGTTAATATAATGTAATGTAAATATGAATTATTACTGGTAGTCACAAACTGCTTGTGAGGAAGCGAATGAGTGCTTCCAAATGTGTGTGTGGGGATGAGGGTGTAGAGGTGTAGATGGCCGTTTCGGCTCTATTTCGGCTGGTCGTTTCGGCTCTATTTGACCCCAGGGGAGAGGTCATAAAAAGAAAACTGGATCTGAGGAGTAATGCCCGGGTAGCCGTCTGGAGAAGTAGTGTTGGCTCTCAAAGAATTGGAAATCGGCCGAATCTTCAAATGTAATTTATGTGTAATAGAACCAGTGTCGTCAGAAATTGACGAAGTTCACATGTATTGTAAGCCTCCCAATGTATTAATTTTCACTACAGGTATGTTAATTTATTTTGGCCAATATGAATTGCCTACCGAAAAGGAGGAGTTAGCATGTGACAAAATCTTAATTTGGTGAGTAATATTTAAATGTCCTTTATACTTTTCTAATCATGTTATTTATATTTAAATTACCCAAGCAAATTATTTACGTCAATTGATATTAACAAATATATACAGTCCACATATAATTTGTCAGCTACTGGCAAAATTTTTTCAAATAATTTTAAGAACTATATGTACTGATAAAAGTTTAAGGTCCAGACGTATGAGACGTGATGACCTGAGAAGGTGGTCACGAAGGTGGGACATTATTGTGACCTGGTGACCTGAGGTGGTGGTCACGAAGGTGGGACATTATTGTGACCTGGTGACCTGAGGTGGTGGTCACGAAGGTGGGACATTATTGTGACCTGGTGACCTGAGAAGGTGGTCACGAATGTGGGATATTATTGTGACCTGGTGACCTGAGAAGGTGGCACGAAGGTGGGACATTGTGACCTGGTGACCTGAGAAGGTGGCACGAAGGTGAGACATTGTGACCTGGTGACCTGAGTTGGTCACGAAGGTGGGACATTGTGACCTGGTGACCTGAGAAGGTGGCACGAAGGTGAGACATTATTGTGACCTGGTGACCTGAGGTCACGAAGGTGGGACATTATTGTGACCTGGTGACCTGAGAAGGTGGCACGAAGGTGGGACATTATTGTGACCTGGTGACCTGAGGTCACGAAGGTGGGACATTGTGACCTGGTGACCTGAGAAGGTGGTCACGAAGGTGGGACATTATTGTGACCTGGTGACCTGAGAAGGTGGTCACGAAGGTGGGACATTGTGACCTGGTGACCTGAGAAGGTGGTCACGAAGGTGGGACATTATTGTGACCTGGTGACCTGAGAAGGTGGCACGAAGGTGGGACATTATTGTGACCTGGTGACCTGAGAAGGTTGCACGAAGGTGGGACATTATTGTGACCTGGTGACCTGAGTTGGTCACGAAGGTGGGACATTGTGACCTGGTGACCTGAGAAGGTGGAACGAAGGTGGGACATTGTGACCTGGTGACCTGAGGTCACGAAGGTGGGACATTGTGACCTGGTGACCTGAGAAGGTGGTCACGAAGGTGGGACATTATTGTGACCTGGTGACCTGAGAAGGTGGCACGAAGGTGGGACATTATTGTGACATGGTGACCTGAGGTGGCACGAAGGTGGGATATTGTGACCTGATGACCTGAGAAGGTGGCACGAAGGTGGGACATTATTGTGACCTGGTGACCTGAGAAGGTGGCACGAAGGTGGGACATTGTGACCTGGTGGCCTGAGAAGGTGGCACGAAGGTGGGACATTGTGACCTGGTGACCTGAGAAGGTGGCACGAAGGTGGGACATTGTGACCTGGTGACCTGAGAAGGTGGCACGAAGGTGGGACATTATTGTGACCTGGTGACCTGAGAAGGTGGCACGAAGGTGGGACATTGTGACCTGGTGACCTGAGAAGGTGGCACGAAGGTGGGACATTGTGACCTGGTGACCTGAGAAGGTGGCACGAAGGTGGGACATTACTGTGACCTGGTGACCTGAGAAGGTGGTCACGAAGGTGGGACATTGTGACCTGGTGACCTGAGAAGGTGGCACGAAGGTGGGACATTATTGTGACCTGGTGACATGAGAAGGTGGCACGAAGGTGGGACATTGTGACCTGGTGACCTGAGAAGGTGGCACGAAGGTGGGACATTATTGTGACCTGGTGACCTGAGGTGGCACGAAGATGGGACATTGTGACCTGGTGACCTGAGGTGGTCACGAAGGTGGGACATTGTGACCTGGTGACCTGAGAAGGTGGCACGAAGGTGGGACATTATTGTGACCTGGTGACCTGAGAATGTGGCACGAAGGTGGGGCATTACTGTGACCTGGTGACCTGAGAAGGTGGCACGAAGGTGGGACATTACTGTGACCTGGTGACCTAAGAAGGTGGCACGAAGTGGGACATTATTGTGACCTGGTGACCTGAGAAGGTGGCACGAAGGTGGGACATTATTGTGACCTGGTGACCTGAGAAGGTGGCACGAAGGTGGGACATTATTGTGACCTGGTGACCTGAGAAGGTGGCACGAAGGTGGGACATTACTGTGACCTTGAAGTCTCACTTGACTCTGAGGTGCATCAATATCAGTAAGTATAAACTGTTTGATGTATCAAAGTTTCCTCACAATTATGGGGGTGAAATGTTAATTCAGGACATTGACTGTAAATTTTACCCACATAATTTCTCACAATAAGAAAGAATGATCTCAGATGAAGTGATGTTCTTGATAATGGTACAGCCAACGTGTATTACCTGTTAGCTGACCTTTTTTTTGGTATAGAAACTGTCCTCTTGCTCCCCATGAAATGGTACCAACTATGATACCCTTATAATGTTGCCCTTGTACTTAACAGTAAGGTCACCCACTCCTCCGGTTTTAAAGGCTCTGCTGAAATGACATATCTATTCAAGCCGAGACCAGGCCTAAGACAAGTCTTACTCGGTTCAGTATTTTGCTCAGAAGTCGTGGATGAGACGAGGAGGGAAAGGGAACAGGCTATCTTATAAAATGGTGCATATGACAGGTGTGAACGCACATGTGCCTCGTATGCAACTTCGAAGTCTACTGTCGAACGAATATGCTTTAATACCGTTATCTTCTTGGCTGCCTTACTTACAAGATTTTAGCCTGTGATTCCGCACATATTATGGGAAAATCTGTATCTACATACTTGTATGTTACTCTCCACCATCGTCAGTTTGGTGGAATTTTATGTTTTTGAACGTTTGACGGTACACTGCTTACGGCTTTCGAGGTTTTAAAATCCATTCCAGGCCCCTGGGAATGCGTTCAATAACCTTGGTTATACTTCACTTGCAAATGTTAATTGTTCGTAGAATCTTCGTCTAGATTAGAGGATCCTAATCTCTTTTGTTAGAGACCAAAAAAATCCTGTCGAGAATCTACAAAGTGACCAGGATATTCATACACTTACTCTGCAACACTGGCGAAAAAATAATGACAAACTCAAAAGGTAAATGACAATATTTTATTAAAAGAGCTAATCAACAGAAGTCGTAATGGATATCCGTATGAAACATTAAATAATTCATTAGGTGGACTAGGATATCATCGGAGTCGTGTCAATAATTAATGACATTCATGGTAGTTCATGGTTTTAATCTCCTTATATCAGAGTGATTTAAATGATAAACTACGCCTTATATCATTCTCTGGCTGTAGATGGTTTCTGTGAGCGTGACTGCTGAAACTCCTGCCTCATACAGGAGTTGACACTAAGGGAAGGAGAGCTTTCAGGGCTTCACTTCCAGGAACCGGATTTGGTTTTTCAAATTAGTTCCAGAATGAACTCGCTGATTCCTTTTGCCCTTTTAAATAGTGATAAAATGTTTCGTCATTCTGAATCACGATGAGATGCTCCTGTAGTTGGACAGAAATATTTTCAGGTTGGTCCCCAGGTTCAATGTTGAAGGGTTTCTTACCCTGGTGTATTTTATGACCTGGGGAAGACAGTGATCAAGCTTGGTGATTAGCTTTGAAATATATTCCACAATAATAATTTTTACCTGGAAAAGTAAAAATGTGGCATCCTCCAGAAGTGTACTCAAGGGTGGAAATGATAGTCTTTCCAGCCTCAATTTCGCTCTTCCACAATTTCAGATTTCCCCTTGATTCTGAAAGTTTCTCTAACAGCTCAACCAACTTCTGATTGCAGCCTTGTATTAATCACAGCATAAATATCAGCAAGATAAGCGACTTGCATCATTCACTTTGAATCCGATAGGCTTCAAAAATTCAAGCCTTTTGGACGAGGCTTTGTCGAGTTAAGAACAAAATACAACAAAGTTCGAAGAAAAATAGTGAAGTGAGAGGTCCCCCTTCGGGGACAATATAATTAGTTAACTGGAGAACGTCTTCTCTGATCAGAAAAATCATTGCAACTTTATCTGGGATACCTGGGTTAAATCACCTTAATGTGAGCAAAATAAGGGTTGACTCATGCAATGAAAGTTAAGACTTTTCCATTAACCTGACGTCTGAAATTTTGAATCATGTGGTGGTTATTTTAAAAAAAGAAGTGACCTTTTCTGAATGGTTTTTATAATTATAATATATCGAGTGCATGCTAAGAAATGGTTAGTCTCGGGCAACGAAAATTGTTTTAAGTTTTCTGTATGCTGGCACACATTTTGCCGAGGTTTGTTTAAACGAGTTCTACAAATATTTGTTTATATGTAACAAATTTTATTTTTTCCACAGGTAGGATTTATTTCAGCAGTATAATGTGATTTTGAATAACGAACGTTAACACTGCAATTACAACAAATGACAAATAAACCAGAACTTGTAGAGGACACCTAAAGTTGAAAGTTTTCTCTGAAAGTCGGGTGGTAATTTTATTCTCTATACTTCATTCCAATGGCTGTACGTCGGTCACCGCACGATCCGAGGAAGGTATCCCTGTAATGCTTAACTCCAATCCCCTGTACCTCAGTGCCACGGGGTTCGATTCCCGGCAGGGTAGAAACATTTCGACGAGTTTCCTTGCACCTGTTGTCCTGTTCACCTAGCAGCAAATAGGTACCTGGGTGTTAGTCGACTGGTGTGGGTTGCATCCTGGGGGACAAGATTGAGGACCCCAATGGAAATAAGTTAGACAGTCCTCGATGACGCACTGACTATCTTGGGTTATCCTGGGTGGTTAACCCTCCGGGGTTAAAAATGTTATCTTCTTAAAGTACATGTATAATGTACAGGTCTAATTGACATCAGTGACATACTACTAAATAGAGAGCCGCTTGTTATGCAGAGGATATAGGGTAAATTAGATCAAGTTTGTCCCCAGGATGCGACCCACACAATTCGACTAACACCCAGGTTCCTAACTTTACTGATAGGATAACAGGGACAGCAGGTGTCTTAAGGAAACTCGTCCTAATGTTTCTACCCGTACCGGGGATCGAACCACTGAATGTGGCACAATCTGTTATTAATGCGGGTAAATATCAGCAATGAAGATTTGAAGCGAATTAAAAGGGGCATTCATAAGCCATTTAAAAATTAATATAACAATTCCTTCATTGAAAATGGAGAACTAAGACATAAATAACCCATATCTAATTCAGACCTTCCATTAAGAAACTCGAGTTGTATTTTAAACCGAAGAGGCTTTCTCCTTTTAAATAAAGAAGACCAATAACCTTAAAATATTAAAGTCTAGGAGGCACATTTTTTCAGTTTTCTAGAGAAAAAAATAAGAAATGACCTTAACATGTGTTCGCATGTCATTTGGATTGCCATGTGGTGGATGGAAAAGGTCTCACTCATTGTAGATAGTTCAAAATATCTAAATTGGTAACTACGTTAACTGTGCTCCTTCCTGCACGTGGCCACTTACTCAGGATCCAGCAGCTCAGAAGCACTCTCATAAATCTCATTAAATGAGCTCTCACTTTATATGTTGCGTTTTTAGTGATTTGCTGCACAAGCACATTCTTCTGAATAATTAAAATAAAAAAATGAGATTTTTTAAATTTTCTTATTTAAATAAAGAGGGATTTTGTATTTTACTTTAATTTAGAATATTATATAGAGGAAGGCGGAGGCTGTGGAGATACGGATTAACTGCGATAATGGTAACTACTTAAAACAGGTGAAGAACCACTCATGTAGGTAATGGTGTGTGTTTAGAGGGAAGGTGAAGGCAAATTCTATCATGTTTTTTAACAATGACCTTATCACAATTTGTGATCAACTGTATAATGCCTTAATAGTTGGAATCTCCGATGTCTTTGTATGGAAAAGGATATCATAGTTACATAAAACGTGTGTGAATTATATCTAATTATATCTTTTCATCTTAGCACTTCTTCCAAATTCCGAGGAGGATACCAGGTAATAAGGAAAGAGGGAGGAAAGAGTGAGAAAATAGGAGATGGGGGAGAGTGACTCTGCTGCTTACAATGTCCTAGTCTTGAAGAGATATAGACAAAAATGAACCGTTGATTAAGTAAAGGGGTGCCACTGAAAGTGGTGGTCACGGCAATTTACAACTCGCCACCGAACAACAGAGGACCAAGGCAAGAATATTAAGAGAACATGCCTGTGGTTGACACCTAAGTAGAAGCAAGGAGAGCTCATAGGGCTAATGTGAAGATATTAATCATGAGTGATTGGGAGAATTAGGAGTCGTATGAGGGACCGGAAACATGGAGTGCTAGGATGATGGCAGTAGTTAGGGAAAACGTTTATGTCAGCATATAAATGACACGACGAGAGATGACGACCCAGCAAGAGCGGGTCTTGTATTTGCAAGTACATCAGACATAGGTGAAACAGAATAAGAGCCAAATGTGCTCTAGCTAACGTACGGAACTGAACTTCCTAATTCTGATGGAAAGACAAATTTTGAGGGTAGAGGGGCACCAAACTTTTGAGGATGAAACTTGGAATGGACGAGTGTGTTTCTAAATGCAGTTCATTCAGGAATGGAACTGAAAGGAAAGTCACCGGATTAGTAGACGATGTATTAGTCAGGTAGTGCTAGAGGGCAGAGGAGAAATTTATTAACAGAAGAGTGGGAAATCTCGAAAACAAAGCCCAAGGCTCAACCATATATGTAGAAAAGAAACAGGAGCAAAAGAACTTTAAAAAGTTGTATATATAGTGAATGACAGTAGAAACATTAAAATGAGAGAGAAAAAAAAAGCAACGAGAATGCAAGGATGTGTAGAGGGGCTCAGCACAAATTTAAGGATGACATAATAGCAAAATCCAAGACTGAGCCACAAATAAGATAGCTCATATATAACGACAGTGTTGTTCTCAGTGGTACACGGACAATGGCTGAGGGCCTGAACAAAGGGTACACCGACGGTATTGGAAAATATTTACACAATGTAATAGTTGAACTTCTGAGTGAACATGATACATCAGAAGTTATCCGACCTGAGAAAGTATCACAAAGGACAGTGGTAGGGCAACTGGACGTAAGTGATTTAAAAAACAGTAATCCCTACCAGATCAATTTTAGGTGCAGTACTTTTTAAAATATATGAATGCCATACCAGATGAGATTAAGGCAGAGGTATCTCTATTTACTGACAAGAATAGACTGCAGATGGATCTAACAAACTGCAAGAATGAATTCAACTTGAATTCAACCCCAGCAAATATTTTGCTATGAAGAGAACAGAGTCACGGGACAGACTGCAGACCTCATTCGAAAGAAAACATTAGAGGTGAACACAGCTCCAAGCACTTCGCAGGAGGCACAGATCAACCTAATAACTTTTGCGGCCAATGTTCATCTGGTAAATGTAAGAGTAACCTTCACGAATCTCGGCAAAGTCGTTCAAGACACTCTATGCAACATATATCAGGCCAGTCCTGGAGCACACAGCACCAACATGGAATCCACGCCTGATATATCATGTTCATAAGCTGGAAAAAGTGTAGAGAAATGTATGGAGACTGGTTCCAGAGTCAAAGGGTATGGAGTGGTAAGATAAGGCTAAAAGAAAGCTGAACAAGGAGATATGTGATAGCATACAGAATACTCAGGTGAATTGATTGGGAAGACAGACAGGAATACATTAATCATGGGGGCATGGTTGAATGTTAAAGCCAGAAATAAGTCACAGGATGTGAGAAGGTACTTCAGTCTCATGGTGGTCAGTGGAATTGAAGATGTGGCTGAGGCATGCCCCATACATAGTTTTAAGAGAAGGTACGAAGGGACCCACGAGGCTTGGGTAGAGAGCATCTGGCAAACGGCAGTTTTTGAGACAGGGCCACATTTATGTAAATGCATTTAAGTACAGTGAATATCACATGTGACTCAGCAATGATTAAATTCAGAAAACTGTTGTCCAGTGTTGCCATTTCCTGGCTCTCATTTATCATATTTATCATATGCGGGGGTTACCTGTTTATTCATTATTTGGAAGGGATTGGAATAGTGTGATACGTAAAAAAGATGTAGAGCCGATGGGTGCAGGGTGTGTTTTGGGGGTCCTACGGGATGTTTTAGGGGGAGCAGGCTTAGTGGATGTAGTGAAGGGGGAGGGGTGGAACGTGGAGCATACTTATGTGAGGAGAGGATATGCGGCACGACTAGATCGTATTTATGCTTCTCCCGGGTTACAGGTTGCAAATACAGAAACTATAAACGTTGTGTTTTCAGATCATAGAGGAGTGGTCGTGGATGTGGGATGGGGAGGTTTACCGAAGTGTTGCATGAGTTATTGGAAACTTAATATGAGATTGTTAGATGAGCCGGAGGACGGTGATAGTTTTGCTGAGTGGTGGACAAATGAGTGGACCAAGGGGAGAAAGGGAGGTGATATACTACGATGGTGGGAGGAATATGCTAAACCAGGAATCAAAAATTTTTATATGAAGAAACGGAAGTAGGTAAGTCATTGGAAATATGGCTTACAGAGATATTTGGAAGGGCAGTTGAAACAGTGCTATGAAGGTTTCTGTGGCGTTTATCCAGTACAAGAGATTGAGGGCATCAAAGCGCAATTGATGGAAATGCAGAATGCAAGATTTGATGGTGAGAGATTGAGAGGTGGATTAGAAGATGTTTTATGGGGAGATGAGCCATCCGCCTGTGTATTGCGGCGATTAAAGACACGACAGAGGATAATGACTATGATGAAGTTGGACGTACATACGGATGTGGGAGGGTATGCGATGGGACAGAGGTTAGTAACTACGGAAAGTATGAGTGGTTATGCTGATAAGTGGTTTGAGATATATATGAGAGGGGGAAACAGGAAGATTGGAGATCTGAAGACTTTAGAGAAGGGGATACGGAGAAACCTAGAGTCAGCAGATAGAGCGATGATAGAGGGGCCTATAGATGAAGAGGAAGTGTGGACGGCTTTAAAAGGGATGAGTGTCGGGAAAGCACCTGGGATAGATGGAATCCCAAATGAATTTTATTTGAGCAACTGGGATGTCATGAAGGAATTCTTGGTGCAGTTGGTGAATGTGATGAAGGATAAGGGAAGCATGAGTAACACAAAGGACAGGTGTAGTAGTTATGGTTCCAAAGGGGGAAGTACAGAATAGCATCCTAGATTATAGAGGTTTATCATTAATGTGCGGGGATTATAAATTGTTTGCCAAGGTTTTAGGTAATAGGTTGCGTAAAGTAATTGGGAAGGTTATAGATATGGGACAGATGGGTGTGCCAGGGCGAACAATGTTTAGTGGGCATGGGAGGATAAAAGGTTATATAGAGGAGCGTAGGATGGTCGGCGGAGATGTTCTTGCTTTGGATTGGAAGGCGGCTTATGATTGTGTAGAGAGAGAGACATTATGGATGATTATGAGAAGGATGGGTGTCGGTGTGGAAATTGTGCAGTGGGCGGAAACTTTATATAGAGGTGCAGAAATACGAGTGCAAATAAATGGAAGGGTGGGGAAGATGGTTAGTATGGGTAGGGGGCTGAGGCAGGGATGCCCCATGTCTCAGATCCTATTTGCATAAAAACCATACCCCCGGCCGGGATTGAACCCGCGACGGGTTGGAGTTTTGAGATCCTATTTTCATGTCTACAAGACCCATTTTATAGGTTGATAAATGTAGAAGTGAGGGGGGGGATAAGACTTAGGGGTGCTACGGGTATAGTTGGTTATGTGGATGACACGATGGTCTTAGTGGGGGGAGAGGAGGGGTTAAAGAATGTAAGCAGAATTGTTGAAATGTTTAGTGGAGCAACAGGTATGAGTGTTAATAGTGAAAAGTCGAAATTACTGGAGGTTGGGTCATGGGTGGGAGGGGAACTGGGAAATAAGTATGGATGGTAGGTCATAGAGCAGATAAAAATTTGTGGAGTATTGTACAGAGGCGCAGCGCAGGGGGCTAGAGAGACAAATTCTAAAAGGGTAGTGCAAAGAGTATTGCTTAGGTTAGGGGGAATAAGAACGAGTGGTTTGACTATACAACAGAGAGTCATTGTAGTTAACACACTCATTTATCCTAAATTGTGGCACGTGGCTGTGGTGTACCCATTGATGGCGAAAGATGTGCGGCAAATGCAAAGGAAAGTACTGAATTTTATATGGGGGTATGGTTGTCATTGGCTGAGGCAGACAGTTGTAATGACACCGCTGGCAAAGGGGGGTTTAGGTTTAATTCCTTTAGGTAGCAGACTGAAGAGCATGTACGTGAAGCATTGTTATCTGAGATTGGGTGGGGAACGTGGTGTCAGTGTGAGGGATGTGATGGAAGATGTGAGGCGGTGGTGGGGGGGTAGGGACTTAGAGGAGTGTATGAGTATGTTGAGATACTTATTACAAGTAAGAAATCCGGAAAATGTAACGGCGTGTGTTTTGGGGAAGTTGGTAAGGTGTCAAGAGGTGATGGAAGGGGAGACTGTTTTTCCATTATATAATTGGACACGAATCTGGGGAGTATTCATTAAGTTGCGGTTGAAGTCAAGGGTGAGGAACTATGTATAGGTTTTTACATGGGATTTTACCAACTAAAGTACGACTGTATCAGATGGGAATTTTGCAGTCTCAATGTTGTGTTTTGTGTGTGGGGGGGGGGGAGGAAACAGCATATCATGTGGTGTATTTCTGTGAGCATATCGAGAGGGCACGTCTATGGTTTTGCAGAGTCTTGGATATGGTGGGTGGGAGTGGGTTAGTGGTATTAAGGGCACTGAGTTTGGATATAGAGAGAGTGGGAGATAGTGTGAGGAGGGCCGTCATGTATTTAGTAGCAGATTATACCTATATATCGTGGGCGATGAGGTAGGGGGGGGGAGGAACGAACAAGGGCTTTAGCAGGGCATTTCTATAAAATAAAGTGTATAAATGAAGTAGTGTATGGACGTAGATGGGCTATAGACTTTCCGGCATCGTATAGAGGTATGACTGTGAGAGGGTTGCGCGATTTAGAGTTGTAATTTTTGGGTGGACTGGTCTCTGCATAAGGGGGGGGAAGAGAATGAATTACATTCGTCGAATGGGGATGCGACGAGGCTTAATAAATTGATTCGGTATTTTTATAATCTTATGTAAGTTAATGGGCATGTAAGACACTGATATAATTCCTGTGAATATAAATTTTCCTAAGTCATATGTAATATTATGTATCAATTTTTGTACATATGAGAATATGTAATATGCGAGTCCGTGACTATATCATGTGTAAAGGTCTCATGATGACGGCAATCATAATTATATAAATGATTTTTAGTTATTCATAATACTAAGTTCAATCTTATGTTCTTCTTCTAAATATTATTTGTCATGTTGGCATAATCTATGTTTCTTATACTAAAGAGGATTTTTTTTTTTTTGTCAACAGGATACTATGTTCAAGATTTAAATCATGTTGGTTATTAGTTTCTGTGTTCAGTGAACAATGGTATGATCTGGGGTGACGGGGGGTTTGTGGGGGGGTTGTAGGGGGGTTGTAGGGGGTTGTGGGGGGGGGGGTTGGGGGGGGGGGGGGCTTGTGGGGGTGCGGGGGTTGTGGGGGGTTGTGGGGGGGTTGTGGAGGGGGGGTTGTGGAGTGGGGTTGTGGAGTGGGGTTGTGGAGTGGGGTTGTGGAGGGGGGTTGTGGAGGGGGGTTGTGGGGGTACTGCTCAAACATATTTTATTACATGTACTTAATTAATGTATATATTGCTGATAGGAAGGGGTAATAGAGAATCGTTTTTAATTAGTATTGCTTGCACAGTTTTCCTTAGTTTTTGTATAAAGACATTTTACATGTATCAGGTGTGTGTAGTGTACTAAGTGACATATTATTGTACTTGAAATAATTTGAATGATGTTGGGTACAATACTGTGTAAGCTTGTAATAAAGTTGGTAGAATTATCGACAATATGTAAAGTAAAAGGACACAAGTGCAACTAATGTGACATTTATTGTAGCAACGTTTCGCTCTCCAGGAGCTTTATCAAGCCATTACAAACAATACATGGACACAGAGGGTATATAAAGGTTCAGAGTGAGGTGAATACTAGTGAGGTACCATTTCGATGTTCACTAGTGGTAGTAGTAGTAGTAGTAGTGGTAGTGACAAAAGCAATTAATTCGTACATGAGTAAAAGGATATAAAAGCTATTACTTGGGTAACATAAAAATAGGTTGGACAAATATAAACTGGAATGAGGCAGGTTGTTTCAGTGTTCACTCTCTGTGCTTTGTGTAGTATAACAGGAGAGACTATGTGATGGCAGGGTTTACTGTTTTCAGGAGGATTCTTGCTAAGACTTCGGAGATGGTGAAGCTGCCGTTGTTTTGTTTAATTGTATTCGAAACAGCGATCAGTGCTGATTCAAGGCACTTGCGTGTGCGGAAATTAGTTTCTTTTATCACTAATTGGGCGTCTCTGAATTTCATAAGATGATTGGTGGAATTTCGGTGTTGTACACAGGCGTTGTTTAAGTTGTCGTTCCTACATGCGTATATGTGTTCATTGAGGCGGGTGTCGAGGTTTCTTGCTGTTTCACCTACGTAGATCTTGTCACAGCCTCCACAGGGTATAGTGTAAACTCCTGCATTGACTGGTTCGTGGTGCTTGGGTTTTGTCCTGGTTAGATCCTTTATTGAAGTGGTAGAAGCGATGGCGACTCTGGTGTTAGCTTGTGAAAGTACTTTTGAGACGTTAAGTGCAACCTGGCTGTATTGTTTGTAATGGCTTGATAAAGCTCCTGGAGAGCGAAACGTTGCTACAATAAATGTCACATTAGTTGCACTTGTGTCCTTTTACTTTACACTGTGTAATCTTGTTTTTTCACACACGTGTTGGGGGTTGTACCGAGTCATGTGAAGAGGAAATTTTCTAAAGGCAATTTAACAGGAGCAGTATGTTTTGCTTATGAAGACATAATTGTTTTTGTATTATCTGACTCTGCATGCTTTTATTTATTTATTGTAATGTGTATTTTAAATAAAATATGAAAAAAATTTAAGTACAGTACATATCACATGTGACTCAATGATTAAATTCAGAAAACTGTTGTCCAGTGTTGTCATTTCCTGGCTCTCACAGCAGAGATTATTCAAGAAGCAGTGTACGAATTCAATATACCAGACAATAAAGAAATGTGACTGCTGCTTATAGCAGAATTTTTAGAAACTATGTAAGTGAATGTTATCTTTTCATTATAAATGAAAATTCCAACGAAGCGAATGTCTGGTGCTTAGCACTGAGTGTAAAGAACTTTAGACTTAATAAGCTTGAACAGTGGACACGTTTAATCGTTTTGTTCAATACGAAGATTGCAAGGGAAATGCACTCTACAAACTTTGGAACGTAATAGGATTCGGATATGACGAACCGAACTTAATGACAGGTCCAAACTACACAGCTGTGGCAGTGCTGTAAAGTAATAATCGTAACATAAAATGACAACAGTGGTAATATTAAATGGTGTTTAGACAAAATGGTTAATGAACACTTAACAGAGGACAATTTTTTTTTCAGAGATCATTACGAAATCTGTCAAAGCAGAACAGCGGTAAAAGGTATGGTTATGGCTGAAACTATAATTAGTTCGTTAGGACGCTGTGAATGCATATTTTGATCAGTATGATGATAATAACACAGTATGTCGCTTTTTTTATATATTTTGTTTATATGTCGCTTTTGGTATATTTGTTGAAGTTCTGTAAATTAGGAATTTCGTTTTCACGAAGAGACAAGTAAAAAAATATTGGATACATATTAGCTGAACTTAAAGATTCTTTAGATACAACTACATTACTCTGGGCAACATGAGAGAGGAACAGATTCTGTTGGCTCTCAAAACCAACCCGATGATGACCAACGTTTGTTACATGGAGTGTAGAAGATCGTTTTAATAGGCCAACTATCTATATACACTTAAGTAAATTTTATCCTAATTTTGGATAATCATCATGTTAAAAAAATGAACGTTGCCATCATGTTCCTTCTCCAAACAAAACTGTTGTTATGATTCTTATTTATGTTCCGGAGTCAAAGAATGATTATCAAAACGTCGTCCACATATCTAAGTCATTCCACATCCCTTGGGATACGGATCTAAAATCTCTCTCCAGGTCCCTCGTATACAAATTTACCACGAGCGCACTTAATGGTGACCTCATCGCCATGCAAAACAATTTCTTTTTTAACGCAAAAGCTCAGTTACGTCCAGGAATTTCTGGGCAGGAATTAGGAGGTTAAGACCATCATGAATTTACGTTCCAATAAATTTATGGTTAGTGAAGGGGGGTTTCCCATCAAAACAGAGCGTTCTGTTCCTTACGTGTCTATTTACAATTCGGTGGACCAGTTCCAAAGAGCCGTTCTGATGGCTCCTAGGACCATTTAGCATGGCACGCCTTAAACATTCCCAGAGATCTGCTCCACCTCATCAAGGAGTAACAAGTCTGTAGTTTTGACCTAACTTCACTCCTCACCAGAGTGCCTGTTACACAAGCTATGGTTCTACTCAAACGAAAAATTCGTGGTCTCAAACTTTTATTTCTGCCAAGAATTTTCTGGATTGTACTGATCTTATGCATCAACTACAATTAATTTTCTTTCTGGGAGTTTTCAAATACAAAGAATTTCTCGACATAGCAGTGGGTTCACCATTAAACACCGCAACAGCAAACTTGCATTAGGCACCTGAAGAAAAGACTTAAGATCTATATCCTGAGATTATATCATGGTTTAGGTGTTGACGTGTTTATCAGTAATAGACGTCTAAATACTGTTAACCTTCACAACATTAATGCACTGAACACTTCACCTAAGTTTATCATGAAGGAGAAATATGACAAATTCCTTTTACTGAAGGTATAAGAATAAGAAATGAGGATAAACTTGATTTCCAGGTTTACTGAAAGCTCATTAAAAAAAAAGTCCCAAATGAGGGGCAATGGGACCTTTTGACCCAACAAAATCTCTTCCTCTACCACGTTCTGCGGAGAGGAATGTAGATACATCTGCAAAGGCTTCTTTTATGTTACACTCTTCTTGACACCTCAACTCTGAAAAAATTCAGTAACAATTCTGCAACATAAAAGAGCCAGCCGATTAATTCACACGACTCCCGTTAACCAAATAAGCAGTAACTTAGCCATACACGCACTAGAGAAGCAAACATGGTCTGCAGTACCATTAGGGCCTTGAAAAGGCTAATAAAAAGCAAACACCTCTTTGTAAGATTTATTATGCGGAAGAGCATAATAAATCTTACAAAGGGAAGAATTTCAAGGACTTAAACACTGGAATGAAAAACACCGATATGCTATAGTGAGGTGGTAGCGTGCGCATAACGAATAGTAATACGTGAAGTCAACTAATGAGTTTTCCTGAAGCATGATTAGTATTTATAACAGTGAAATCAGTTTTAATCACCAATGCCAATAACATTTCACAAAACTGGCAGTCTTTCACCAACTCCAAGATTTTAGCAAAGCTGATTCGGCCCCACACTAACGCTGCCATCACCTATGATCACGCTCACTCAAAACAAACCTTGCAGAACATTTTCTTCACTTTACAGACCTCTCTTCAGTTTCTATATAACCTCATGTTTAACTAGTCAGTCTATGAACTGATAAAGTCCCAGGTGGACCAAACGTTTTCAAATAAAATTCCATGAATTTTACACTGCAAAATAATCGTTATATATGGTGAGCTTTTATACATAATTATAGAGCTTGGCGATCTATCCAGGTGTTAATGTTTGAGAATCTTAATAGCTTGAAATTTTCAGACCATATGATGCCATTTCGTGCTGTTCATTATTCTAACAAGTCCAAGGACTCACGTCGGAGATAACCGCTGAATTCATCTCAAATAACACACGTTAGGGATTGCTATAAAGTGTTTTTTTTTTTAACTGATTAACGTGTATAGGCTTCGTCTTCAAGATAACAATGAAACCTTGTTCATGTACTAGTAACTGCAACCAATTAATGCCGCTATACAGGGCAAATAAAATATTTCAGTAAAATAGGTTGTGGACATCAGTTCACGTTTAAAAATGAATGAAAATTGATGAACTGGAGAACGAATAGTCGAGTCGGAAACAACGATCAGCATTTCAGACTCTGCTATTCTTTCTTAAAGAATGCAATATCATTTTTTGATTAGGTTTAAAAGAAAAAAATCAAATATAAGATAATCGTTTCAAATGCAGCAGAATGAAAAAATTCCCAGTATGCTGTAAACGGAGTGATCGCGTCAGTGTTTTATCAGTGGAAGACATTCTTCCAACTTGTTTTGGTTTAAATATGAATATGAAACGTGTAAACTTTGACATAATCTGGAAAAATATCGACAGCCAGTGCTATTAGTTAGCAGCAGCCGCGTACTAACTGATACCACTGAACACAAAAGGTAAAGGAAAAATAGTTTATCTATCCCACATGCATACTCCTCTGAATTACAAGTGTTGTATGTGCTCATTGTCTGACACGTTGTTTTTTGAGAGCCCTTTACGGGTATTTGTTCACATAATGTCGGAATTTAATGAAAAATAAGATAAGCAATACGTTAATTCCATTTACGAGAAGGGGGCCTCATGCTTCTTAAATAGCGGACGAGAGCCGTCGTTTTCATACCTAGACTTAAAAATATTCCGTTAAGCCTTCACTGCTAATAGAAAACTGTCAGTAAGAACAGATGTAAAACAAGAACTTACCTTACTGATGGTTTGCCAACTGTCCCACGAGGAGCGCTATTTCTCACTTACCTGCAAGGTAAACACATGTACTTTTTAATACAAGTCCCTCATAGCGCTTTTGTAATACAATAAAAAGAATCCCAGTTATACGACTTAGAAAGATCGTTCATGTTGTATCCCAGTTATACCATTAAGCAGGTACCTTCAGGTAGAATCCAGGTTATACTATTAAGCAGGTACCTTCATGTAGTGTACCAGTTATACCCTTTATCCTTCACATCCAGAAATTATCAAGAAATATGCTCTTCATCCCGCATGTTAATATATTCTCATTTACTCTTCAAACTCAGTATATAATATAACAGACATTATTACTTATTAAACAAGTGCATTTGGTTATGCAGTTTCAATAATTCTTCTGTATAATGAACCTAAGATTACCTTCTCATGATGGTAGACGATGCATGGATGACTCGCTAGTTAGTGCTGAGGCCCTGGTGATGCAGGGTCCCCGGTGGTGCTGGGGCCCCTGAACCTTCAGTAAATATGAAGCAAAAGACTCTTACTAAATCATGATCCAGCCTTACGCTGGTCATGACTAGTCCACCACACTTCCGTCGCCCGCGGCACTCTTGCCCGCGGCACTCTCGCCCGCGGCACTCTTGCCCGCGGCACTCTTGCCCGCGGCACTCTTGCCCGCGGCACTCTTGCCCGCGGCACACTCTCGCCCGCGGCACACTCTCGCCCGCGGCACACTCTCGCCCGCGGCACACACTCGCCCGCGGCACTTTTTTTTTAAATTCTGCTATTTGAACATTTATAGACACTATTTCTTTCCCGACAGTGCCACTTGCTATTAGCACTTCAATGCTATTATCTTTTCTAGCACTGGTAATACTAGCACCCCCACGACACGCACCTCTTCAACACTGCATATGCGTACTGATTTAATAAGGGGAAGCGCAAGACTCGTTGGGGTCGTAAACTACCCGGGGAAATGGGGGAGAGAGTCGTTAACTATCCAAGTAAAAGATGGATGACTCCAGTTCACTGGATAAAAAGCCCTTCACCGACATTATGCTTTTATATACACGCTTTACTTCATTATTTAAATGTTTAAATTATCTTCGCTTAATTGTTGGTCAGTTTATTAGTTTTAAATCCTATTGATTACACAAGGGTCATTAAAGATGCTTATCACCGGTACACCACCTCTCAAATATACTTAAAAAAGTTATGAATTAAACTCTGTGTATATATATACACACACTTCTTGGTGCACTTTTTCTGAGGTGTATATACACAGACACACACCTCGTATATAACGTTGCTTGTTGATGTATGATAGAGCGGCCTAGCGACCCACTTACTGTGGATCGACGTGAGACACTGTGGACAAGCAACTCTGTACAGTTGAGCCTCGGAGCTCCGAACATGTTCATGAACTACTTAATGAACCAGACCTCAACCTCTCTCTTTACACTAATGACGACTTTTGTTATTAATTATTCTAAGAATAATTGAATATGCATTTATTGATGAGTTATGACTTCGGTGCAATGCGTTACTTGATGAATGCCTGATGGGTTATTGCAGATTAATTAGATTCACTTGCTATTAGTTCGTGTTTTTCCATACCAAACCAACTGAGATGGCGCTAATGCTAGTGAGAGGCTCTTGATCCTAGGAACTGGACTAGTATCTCCTCCTTTTATTAACATGAATAATTCCTATTACTATGATGCACTATCACCCCTACGGGTTGAATGCTTCTGCTTGATTAAATAAATAATATTTTTAATTCATTGTCGTTAGTCGTTATTATTTCTGTCTCTGAAATTTTTAGCGTTATAAAAAAAAAGTTTATTAATGTTGACTCAGCAAGTACGAGACGAAGACACCAGAAAATGTTTGGTTATCGTAGATTTGATTATTTTAAATCATCGTCTATTGATAAAAATTAACCAAGTGTAACATACCATAACGAAAATCAATGAAATATTATGAAGAGACGACAAATTATTTTTGAAGCATGAACAGAAAATGGAGACTCACCAAGCATGTTTATAGTAGCCATAGATATAGCAGATCATTTTTATATGAAGCTACAGTGATAGGAAAAGGTAGATGGGATATAAGGAGAATGGTATCAGTAAGTAAGAAAGAGGTGAAGGTCATAAACAAAAGATGGCAGTTAGGGTGAGATATAAACATCTGTTGGTATAATGATCGGATACTGAAAGTACAGGCAATGGGGCTGAAGAGTTATGGGATACATTTAGGAATGTAGATTTATTAATCTACACTTGGAGGGGGGAGCGACAGGGGTGGGTGGGACGAGGCGTGCCGGGAATTGTCGGTTATGTAGATGACACGACGATTCATGTGCGGGAGGGGGAAGGTTTAGGAGGGGTGGGGAGGATTGTGGACCTGTTTGGAGAGGCGACTGGTATGAGGGTGAATGTAGAGAAATCTAAGTTTATGGGGATGGGGGATTGGGAGCGGAAGGTGGGGGGGAGAGGGTAGTGGGAGGTGGGGTGTTGTGGATCGGGTTAAGATTTGTGGGATTGGGTATATGCAGGATGTACAGCAAGCTAGGATGGTTAATTCTGGGAGTGTCGTGGAAAGGGTGAATAGACGGTTGGATGGGTTGCGGCCGGGACATTTAACGCTTCATCAGAGGGTCATTGTAGTAAACGTCTTACTATATAGTAAAATTTGGCATGTGGTTGCTATGTACCCTTTGTTGCAATCAGATATTGCGGTATTATATAGGTTTATTTGGGGGTCGGGGTGTGATTGGTTACGGAGGGGGGTTGTAACTCTCCCAGTGCGCAGAGGCGGGCTGGGGTTAATTAATTTAAAGAGTAGGATTATGAGTGTATATGTAAAGAGGGGGTTTCTCCGAGTGGGGGGGGGGTGTAAAGGTGGTGGGTTGCACCTTTTGTATGAGTATGTCAGAAGATGGTGGGGAGGGAAGGATTTGCGTGTGTGTGAGGACATGTTGCGGGTTCTCTTGTATGTTAGGGATACGACACACATGAGGGGGAGGGGTTAGAGAAAGTGGTGGGGGAAAGGGAAGTGGCGACTGTGGAAGGAGTGCATCCAATGTATGCATGGGGGGATATTTGGGATAGGTTGTGTAGGCTACGCATCCGGCCGCGGGAGCGGGAGGTGATGTTCCGGTTCCTGCATGGTATCCTGCCATCAGGTGCGGTTCTTCGAGACAGGAGGATTCGTGAGGGAGGCGTCTGTGGGGTTTGTGGGGGCGAGGATACAGCCTTTCATGCAATCTCTTTCTGTGAACGATTGGGGGATGTACGGGAGTGGATGGGGAGAGTGGTACGATTGGGATTTCGGTTTTGCGGGCTCTAAGTTTGGATGTGGGAGGGGTGGAAATCCCTGTGCAGCGGGCACTTGGTTACCTTATTGTGAATTTTGTGTGTGTCGTGGGCAATGAGGGGTCAGGTGGAGGGGGGGGTGCGTAAAAGAGCATTGGCGGCAACCTTTTATCGTACGCTGTGTTGGAATCGGGTTCTTTATGGGATAAGGTGGAAGAGGGATTTCCCTATAAGCTATCGTGGTTTAACGGTGGGGGTTCTCTTGGGGATGTAAGAGGGGGAGGGAGTCAGGGGATACGGCGGGCTGGTCTCCCCCGGGGGGGGGGCTAGTGTGTGTGAGTATGACTGGAACACCTCTTATATGTTAAAGAGACATGGTGTTTTATGGTGTGTAGGTTATGAGAATATTGGGTATGAGGTTTGCCGTGTGTTGTAGCGTCAGTATATATTGTGCTTCTTTTATTATGGTAAAGTGGTATGTGTGTGTGAGGGGGGGGGAACATGAAAAACTTATAAACTCACTATTGGTAATCATACTATTTGTATAATGATGGGTGCTGAATGATGTTGCGTGTGCGGATGTCTTACAACTGTAATGTATGTGTGGTTTTTATGTGTTGGAGCCATTTTGGAATTCTTGTGTTATATAAACACCACTGTTATATTAATGAGTGCTTAGATTGGCTTTGTTGCTGCTATGTTTGTCAAATTATATTTTCTTTTAGTGAAAGTAAGCTTTGTTCTGTAAGCTGCATATAGTGTGTATATTTGTAATGTCAGTGGTGGTGGACGTTCACCTTAGTACTAAAAATATTCAATGCAAACATGCAGGCCTATGGTTAATAATTGTGTGTTCTTATACTTTCTATTGGTAGAGAGAGAGGGGGCAGGGTTAGTGGGGATAGGAGGCATGGAGCCAATACTAATGCATGCTGCACCCATTGTACTAGTTCCCGATATATTTGTTGGTGGGTTGCATGTTAGGTAAGCTTTGTGTTACACGTGGTGTCTTGTCTTCACGACCTGGTGCAGTGTCCGGCTGAGTTAATGTTTACACTGCACACATTTATCTTATCTCTGTGTACCTAGCCATATGTATATGTGTCCGGGTTTTAATCAAATAAATAATATGCTGTGCATTGTGTATGTTTAGGTAGGGGTGTGTTTTATGTATTGTTTATGGTATAGGGTATTATCCATATTATAGTTAATGTTATGTTGTTCATATCTGGAGAGAGTTCCGGGGGTCAACGCCCCCGCGGCCCGGTCTGTGACCAGGCCTCCTTAGGTCAGTGTCCCAGGATGCGACCCACACCAGTCGACTAACACCAAGGTACCCATTTTACTGATGGGGAACATAGACAACAGGTGGAAAGAAACACGTCCAATGTTTCTACTCTGGCTGGGAATCGAACCCAGGCCCTCGCCGTGTGAAGCGAGAGCGTTAACCACCAGGCCACCAGAGCCCCATGCGATATGTTTAGCGTGCGTGTAATGTTTATCCTTTGTGTTATGATTTGTATGTACTTCGGCCTTGGTCACAAGGTATCATATTCTTGTAATGTAGTGTATTTAAATAAAATATAAAAAAAAATCTACACTTGGAAAAATCTAGAAGGAATGGTTCCGAATTTGCATACAGAAATTGCTCCCTACGAAAGTTAAAGACTGGGCAGGCGGTGCAAAATACCCCCAATGACAAGTAGGGGCGCCACCAATGCACTAAAAGGAAACACCGTAAGTGTCCGGGGCCCAAGATTGTTCAACAGCTTCCCACCATGCATAAGGGGATTACCAATAGGCTCCTGGCTGCCTTCAAGAGGGAGCTGAACAAATACTTAAAGTCCGTGTCAGATCAGCCGGGCTGTGGTTCGTACGTTGAACTACGCGCGGCCAGCATTAACAGCCTGGTTGATCAGGCCCTGATCCACCGGGAGGCCTGGTCGTGGACAGGGCCGCGGGGGCGTTGATCCCCGAAATACCCTCCAGGTAGACTCCAAGTAGTGTGTTCAGCAAAGTTTGTGGATTTAGGAATGTAGGTGCGGGAAAGAATAGAGCGATTGGTGGAATGATGAAGTAAAGAGGGTAGTAAGAGAGAAAAAGCTGGAATAAGAGAGGTTTTTACAATGTAGATGTGATATGATTAGGGACGAGTATATAGAAAAAAAAAGAAAGGTTAAAAATAGTGAAGGGGTGTAAATGGAGCGCAAATAAGAAAGGTTGAGATGTTGAGAATGGGAAAATGGTTTGGAGTGAGATTAATAAGCTGAGAAAGCCTAGGAAACGAATGGATTTGACAGTTAAAAATAGAAGAGGAGGGTTATTAGATGGGGAGCTGGATGTATAGGGAAGATGGAGGGAATATTTTGAGGAACTGTTGAATGTTGATGAAGAAAGGGAAGTTGTGATTTCGTGCAGTGAGTTATAACATCTTTTACGAGTGAGGAAGAGCTATCCGAGAGTGTAGGGAAGGTGCGTAAGGCAATGGGCAGAATAAAAGGGGGTAAAGCAGCTGGATTGATGAGATTAAGACAGAAATGCTAAAAGCATATGGGGATATAGTTTTGAAATGGTTGGAACTTTTATTTAATAAATGTATGGAAGAGGGAAAGTTGCCTAGGGATTGGCAAAGAGCATGCAAAGGCGACAAAAGAGAGTGTATAATTTATAGTTGAATACTCCTGTTAAGTATACCTGGTAAGATATATGGCTGAGCTATTATTGAATAAATTATAAGAAAGACTGACGGAGAGCAGGATCGCAGATGAGCAAGGAGGGTTTAGGAAGGGAAGGGGAGGTGTAGACCAAGTGTTTATAGCGAAGCATGTAAGTGAAATGTATTTATATAAGGATAAATAGGCTTTCATTGCATTTATGTTTTTGAAAAAGGCATATGACAGGGTGGATAGAGAAGCAATATGGCAAAAAATGCAAGAGTACGGAAAAGGTGGTAGGTTACTGAAAGTAGTTACAGAGACTGCCGAGGATAGTGAAGCTCAGATTATGGAATTTAGGAGAAAGAGAGATTATTTCCCAGTAAAAGTAGCCTTGGACACGGATGCATGATGTTACAATGGTTATTTAATATATTTATAAATGGGGTTGTAAGGAAAGTGAATGCTATGGTGTTGGCAGGAGGTGAGGGATTAAAAGATAAAGAATCTAACACAATATGGGAGTTGTCACAGATACATTTTCCTTACGGCACTGTGCTTTTGAGAGAGTCTGAAGAGAAGTTTCAGGGTTGGTGAATGAATTTGGGAGGGCATGTTAAAGAAGGAAATTAAAAGTCATTGTTCGCATCGCTGTTGGGCCGTGCGGACGCACTGTGCAGTAGCTCCCACTACAACTGGTTTCTGCGCAGTTTTCACTGTTCAGACATGGCGGAGTACACCGGCAGGAGGATAAATACAGTTTGCATTGAGCTGTTGAGGGGTTCTCTGAGCCCTGCTACTATGAACGTCGTTCTACCTGCAATTATTAGGGATTTATATGGTATCCCTAATGAGGAACTGTATGGTGTGGCCCTTAATGGGATGAAACGAGTATTTGTAAAGTTCCTGAGGAATAGCTACTACAGCAGTGTGGTGGAGGAGTATCAGGAACGGCGAATGTGTCTCAACTCGACGATGGATGTGTGCTTGCATGACGTATCTACATTCTACACGTGGGTACGAGTGAGGAATGTACCCTTCGAGGCAACGCAGTTTGGTATACAGGAAGTTTTTCGCAAGTATGGTGTCATTCATGAAGCCAGAGGTGGGGTTTGGCGGGATGGACCATATGTGGGCCTCCCGGAAAGGTCATACAATATCAAGATGACTTTAAAGACGCCTATACCTTCGTATGTAATGTTGCCAGGCACCAGAAACCAGGTATATGTGTCGTATGTGGGGCAAAGGAGAACGTGTCGTCTTTGTGGCTCTTTTGACCATATAGCGGCACAATGTGCACGTAGAGTTGCCCCGGGGGTGTCAGTCCCGGTGGAGGACATCCAGCAGGCGAGTGTGGTGGCGGCGGCGAAGAATGGGACTACTCTATGGAGTGAGGAGGTGGAGAAGGAGGGTGAACAGATGGGGACGTGTGTCACACTCCCGGTGGAGGAGGAAGTTCCTTCTCCAACATCTGAGGTGGTGGAGGAAGTGGTGGAGACGACACAGGAGGTGTCCTTGGAGTCAGTGCTCCAGGAATTCTTGGAGGAGGCCTTGGTAGGAGGGGACATGGATGAACGGATCAGTGAAAAGCAGCAATTGCAAGGCCTGAGTGAGCAGTCGGAAGTAGTAGGGAACACTGGAAAGGATACACTTGTAGTGGCAGAGGTACACAGGGAGGATGTACCTGAGGAAGAGGTGGCTTTGGGAGGCAGCTCTAGGAAGAGATCAGCGGGGCTGACTGAATTAGATGATGTTTTAACACCTGGGCAAAGACCAGGTAAGAAGGTTTGGGCGGAGGTGGTCCGCAATTCCCCTACAGGGGGGGGAGTACAGGGAAAATCGGGGGAGAGACAAGGGGGGGTAGGAAGTTCTATTAAAAAGAGCAATAAGGAAAGTGTAAGCAGCTTGAAGGGAAGTGTGAGCAAGCCACAGCGGCATAGGGGTAAGCCGCCTCTCCTTGACCATTCAGGTGTGTAACGATAAATGCTAATGGCTTAAAAACTGAGGTTAAAAGGGTGTGGTTGGAGTGGTTCCTTAAAAGGTACGATGTTGATGTTGGTTTCCTACAGGAGCATAACTATAAGTCAGGTAGTGAGTTGAGATTGAGAGGATATAAGTTGTTTGTGAGCATGGCAACGCTTTTAAAGGGCGGAGTGGCTGTTTTAGTAAAGGAGACCAGGCCCTTGCGAGTCATAGGGTGGGAGGAGGGGGGTGGGGGGAGGGTTGTTCGGGTGGATGGGTGGTGGGGGGAGAGTAGGGTATGTTTTGTGGGAGTTTATATGCCTGCGATTGGTAACGTAAGGATAAAATCAGATTTTGTTCGTGACGTTTTGTTATATCATCTCAGGGGTTTACCTGCCATAGCGATAATTGGAGGTGATTGGAATTGTGTGATTAGGCATGTAGACGTAGTTCCTAGGGGGGCGGGGTGTGTGTTGGGTGTTTTAAGGGATGCATTGGGTGATGTCGGGGTGGTAGATGTGGTTGGCAGGGGGGGGGGTATCAGGTTGAGTATACCTATGTACAGGGGAGTTATGAGGCAAGGTTGGATAGGATTTATGTGAGGCAGGGGATAGGAGTGGAGAGAGTTAGAACAGTAGACGTGGGTTTTTCAGACCACAGAGCAGTGTTGGCTGATCTTAGGGTGGATGGTATTCCGAGAATATATCAGGGCTATTGGAAATTAAATGTGAGGCTTTTACAGGAGGAGGATCAAGGTCGGTCTTTTCAGTCATGGTGGAAGGGCTTTTGGGAGGCTAGGGATGAGGAGGTGGATTTGTTAGATTGGTGGGAGTTGCAGGCAAAGGTGAAAATTGTAGAATTTTTTAGGAAGAGGGGCAGGGAAAGGGCACGTTGGAGGTTTGGATTGCAGAATTATTTAGAGGGTCAGTTGAATGATTGTTATGCGGGGGGGAGTAGGGAGGGAGGGGAAGGGGTTATGGGGGAACTTAGGAGTCGTTTAGTAGAGATGCATAATGAACGTTTTGATGCACTCAGGGTCAGGGCAGGATTGGAGGACGTACTAAAGGGTGATAAGCCAACCGGGTATGTTCTCAGAAAATTCAAGGACAGACAGTTGAGGACTACCGTGGCGCATATTGTTGTGGAGGGTGGGGAGGGTTATGTGAGGGGACAGGGTCTCACTGACACAGATTCTATTAATAGGTATGCTGATGATTGGTTTACGGAGAAATGGAAGAGAAGGGGAGGGGTAGGTGGGATAGAAACATTTAGTGGGATTAGGGTACCGCAGGGTAAGGGGAAGAGGGATAGGGAGTTGGAGGGAGGCATTACGGGGGAGGAGGTGGGGGAAGTGGTGAATGGGTTGAGTCAGGGGAAGGCACCGGGAATAGATGGGTTACCTAATGATTTTTACAAAGCGCATTGGGAGGTTCTGAGGGAGTGCTTAGTGGAGGTTCTGAATTATATGTTGAAATGGGGCAGAATGGCGCAAACACAGAGAACTGGGGTCGTTGTCTTGGTGCCAAAGAAGGGAGGAGAGGAGAAGGGTTTGGGAGATTATCGTCCGTTGTCGTTAATGTGTACGGATTACAAAATTTTTGCGAAGGTATTGGGGAACAGGTTAAAGAAGGTAATTGGGAGTAGAGTACATGAGGGACAGTATGGGATTCCGGGAAGGACTAGGAAGAATGGGCATAGTGCGATAAGGGATTTTATAGAGAACTGTCAGGGAGGGGGCGTCCTTGGCTTGGATTGGGCTCAGGCATATGACTGTGTGAAGAGGGACTTTTTGTGGGGATGTTTGGAGAAATTGGGTTTTGGAGGGGGGGTAGTGAGGTGGGTGCGCACGCTGTATGAGGGGGCTGTAATGAGGGTGCAAGTTAATGGTAAGCTGGGGGGGGCGGTGATGATGGAACAGGGATTAAGGCAGGGTTGCCCACTGTCACAGTTGCTTTTTGCATGCGTGCAACATCCTTTCTTTGAGGCTGTGGACGAGGAATTGGGGGAGGTGGGGGGGAAGTATGGGGGGCATAGTAGGTTATGTGGATGATACAACTGTGTTAGTTACGAGTGGGGAGGCTTTACGTAGGGTGGGAGAGGTCATTAGGAGCTTTGGGTATGTTTCAGGAATGGTAGTTAATTTAGCAAAGTCTAGGTTATTAGAAGTAGGAACATGGGTTGGGGGGAGATTGGGGGAGGAGATGGGATGGACGGTTTGTGATAGAATTAAGGTGTGTGGGATATGGTATATGAAGCAATTGCAGGAATGTAGGAGGATTAACTCAGAAGCAGTCACGAGTAGGGTTATAGGCAAGTTAAAAGGTTTGAGGGCCAGTGAAGTGGCGTTACAGCAGAGGGTGTTGGTAATTAATTCGGTGGTGTATAGCAAGGTCTGGGGTGTAGCGGAGGTGTTCCCTTTGAGGGTGCAGGATATACAGGAAATACAGAGGAGAGTGTTGAGGTTTGTGTGGGGGTTTGGGAGGGCCTGGTTGTCCAAAGATGTGGTCATGACGGAGGTGAAAAGGGGGGGTCTAGGTTTGTTGGACTTAGGGTCTAGGGTAATGGTTTTATATATTAAGCAGAGGTTTTTAAGGGTGGGGGGGGAGAGGGGTGTTAGGGTGGATAGGGTGATGAGGGATGCTAGAAACTGGTGGAGTGGTAGGGATTTGAGAAAGTGTGAAGATGTAATAAGATTCATGTTGGCAGTGGGGCAGGTAAAAAGGTTGAAGGTAAAAGCAGTGGTGGGTGTGGTGTGGGGAAGGGGTGCATTGCAGGGGGTCACAGTATACCCCATGTATAACTGGAGGGTCATATGGAGGGAGTTCAGGACGCTTCGGATACCAGCAAGGGTTAGGGAATTGGTGTATCGTTTTCTAATGGGGGTGGTGGCATCTAAGTATATGTTGCATAAGATGGGGTTTGTTAGAGAGGCAACATGTTTATTCTGTGGGGAGGAGGAGACGGCATATCATGTGGTATATTTTTGTTCATCTTTGGAAGTGGTGAGAGTCTGGATGGCGGGGATTATTAGGCTGTTGGGGGGGGAGTTGGTCTTTTCTTAGATCGTTGTCAATGGATGTTAGTGGGGTAGCAAGTGAGGTGGGTAGGGCTTTGATGTATGTCATGGCAGATTATTTGCATGTTTCTTGGGGTATGAGGCAGATTGTAGGGCAGTTGAGGATAAAAGCGTTAGCAGCGAGGTTTTATAGGACAAGGTGTAGGAATAGGTTAATATATGGGGGGAGATGGGATACAAGTTTTTCGATAGGTTATCGTAATTTTTCTGTAGCACAGCTTCTAAGGGAACAGGGGGGGGGGCAAGGGTAGGGTCATTTTTGTGAGGGGGGGGTGTAAGGTTAGGATAGCAGTGTGGAAGGTGGTGTGAGGGTGAGATAGTGAGGGCATATATTTATGAAATGGCTATGTTCCTGTAGAGATATTTGATATTGGCGATCAGTACCTTGGATACATTGTCATAATTGGAATGCCTTGCATTACATATTGGTTGGGTATATTATTGCACTCATTATCGAGGAGAGGTGGTTTAAGTGGCTGTTATGCTTTTTAGGCCAAGTAGTACTGAACACGTGAAAAAATGATTTACCAGTGAATTATAGTATGTGTTTTTATTAACGTTGAGAAGGGGTTTTAAAATATTAATAAAGCAAGTAAAAACTGTAGTCAAGTTTTTTTTTTTAGTAGTTTTAACGTGTAGCTGCAAGTACTTTCCATATTACCCTTGATTAGTTTTTCTTTAGATAATTAGTATACAAGTATTTCCTTTATAACGGTACTTCTTTATAAAAGAAGGATTGTAATACCTTGGCACAAGAGAATGTGAAGAATATGACTTAGTCAAGGAGGTTTAATTGTGTTTCAGATAGGGAGATTAGAATTTTGTTTAGTCATTAACAAGTTTGCCCCGTCCTTGTGAGAACCCATTTGATATGGTTTATATTAAATATGTACATAGGTTGTTTAAAGAAGTGTATCCTCTAATTTATGTGTAAAACACATGTTATACAATGATGTTCTGATTTTCATGGTTGTTGTTTTTTATTATTGATATGGAATATTGTGGATGTATATTCTGCCAATTATACAAGTGTGTCCGTGTAGTAACATAATGTACATATCTGTGTTCTTATGTATTTTGATTGTTAGGTTACTTGAGGTTTTTTTTTTTTTTTTTGTCAAAACTGTGCATGAAAATATTTTTTGTATGCACTGGTTTATTAATTTGTTAAAAAGGGGTTTGTAAATGGTGGTAATTCACCTAAGGGTAACGTGTTATTTAAGTTCTGGAATGTGTGGTAGAGGAATTTTGATAATATCCAGTATAGTTCTTTTTATTAATCACTTATACGTTCTTGTATTCGTTGTTAAAATGAGGGGGTAAGGAACCGATTATATGGGTATGACTTTGTATATAGCCTTTTATGTATAATGTACTACGTGTGATTTTCTTTGGATTATATAGTCTTTTGTGAGTAAGAAACTGTATTTGAATTTATTAAACCTTACTGTATGTTTGGGTGTGGGTTGCCTTTTGTGTAGTCACATGTATGATTGAATTTTTGGGGATGGCAATCATGTTAAATTGAAGTGTGACTATTAAGTATAGGTTAAGAGCTGGGATAGGGAATGTGGAATTGTTGTTTCATATTTAATGGATAACATGTCTTAGTTTATGTAACGTATGCATAGTATACATATGAATATGTATTGTGCTTTTTAAATAAAATATAAAAAAAATTAAAAGTGAACATAGGAAAGAGTAAGGTGATGAGGATAACATAAACAGTTAGGTAATGAATAACTGGATATCAGATTGGAGTAAGGGAATTTGGAAGAAATGAATGTGTTCAAATATTTGCGAGTGAACTTACCAGCTAATGGGTCTGTTAGACGTGAGGCACGGAATTGACGAGGAAGGAAAAATGTGAGTGGAGCACTGAGGAGTCAGTGGAGACACAGAACGTTATCAATGGAAGCAAAAAACAGAATGCATGAGAGAACAGTGATGCCAACACTCTTATATGGGTGTGAAGAATGGCTTGTGATTTTTGGGACTAGGAGAAAGCTGGAGGCAATGGAGATGTCATGTCTGAGGGCAATGTACGGTGTGAATATTATACTGAGAATTCATAGCCTGGAAATTAGGAGGTGTGGGGTTACTAAAAGTATTATCCAAAGGGATGAATAGGGTTTGTTTAGGTGGTTCGGATATTTAGAGAGAGTGGAGAAAAATAGGATGACTTGCAGGGTGTATAAATCTGTAGTGGATGGAGGGCGGGGTAGGGGTCGTCTTAGGAAAGGTTGGAGGGAGGGGTTCAAGGAGGCTTTCAGTGCGAGGGGCTTGGACTTCCAGCAAGGGTAAGTGAATGTGTTAGGAGCGAGTGGAGGCTAATGTTTTTTATGACTTGACGTGTTATTGGACATGAGTCCTGGAGGTGGGAAGTATAGTGCCTGCACTCTGAAGGAAGAGAGGAGATATGTTGCAGTTTTTGAATGGTAGTATCGGCAAGCCTTTAGCAAGACAGTAATAGAGTGAATAATGATGAAAGTGTTTCTTCATTATCAAGTCACCCCGCCTCGCTGGGAGACTGAGAATACGTTAAAAAGTACTTATTTTTTAAAGAATAATTGTGTTTAATAACTTGAAAATTTTTCAGAGAAAGAAATTATAAAAACTAACGAAACTTTATTAAAGTTTTATTTATATAATCAAGCGGAAGCTCTAAATCTGTAGGAGTTGCATAACGCCTGGTGAATGGAAGTCATTCAGGTTCAATAAAAAGATAAAGAGAGATAAATCTAATTCCTTGAATAAAGAGCCGCTCACCACAAGATACTTTCCTTAAGAAGTTAGGATTTATAGTGTTGGAAGTTCAGCATCATCTCAGTTGGTCGGGTCTGGAAAACATGAAAGTGCACAAAGGAGTGTATGTATATACTCAGAATTTAATTCAAAATCTATTTAAGTATTTGAAGTATATTTGAGAGGTAGTGTACAGGTGAGATGCAGCCTTAATGACCCTTGTGCAGAAAATAGGTTTTAAACCTTATAAACTGACCAACAGTTAAGCGAGGATAGTTAGTCTCTTAATTTCTTAAATGAAGTATAGCCTGTGTTATCACTTGATAATGGTGAAGGGCTTTTGATCCAAAGAATTGGAGATACGCTACCTTTTCTCAGATCGTATATCACTGCCTCCCATTTCCCAAGGCTATGTATGGCCCCAGCGGGTTTTGCGCTTCCCCCATGAAATCAGTATGCATGTATATGCATACTAACTTTAAGTACTGATAAGACAATGTGTTGGGGAGGTGCTAATAGCAGCAGTGCTAGAAAGAGCTGCCAGATAATGGCATCAAAGTGGTAATAGCAAGTAGTGATGTCAGTAATGAAATGGTGTTCTTAAATGTCCATATAGCAGGGCGAGATTGTCGTAGGCGAGTGTGTCGCGGGCGAGTGTTGCGGGCGAGTGTGTCGCGGGCGAGTGTTGCGGGCGAGTGTGTCGCGGGCGAGTGTTGCGGGCGAGTGTGTCGCGGGCGAGTGTTGCGGGCGAGAGTGTCGCGGGGAGAGAGTGTCGAGGGCGAGAGTGTCGAGGGCGAGAGTGTCGCAGGCGAGAGTGTTGCGTGCGAGTGTCGCGGGCGAGAGTGTCGCGGGAGAGAATGACGAGGGCGAGAGTGTCTAGGGCTAGAGTGTCACGGGAGAGAGTGTCGAGGGCGGGAGTGTCGAGGGCGAGTGTCGCAGGCGAGAGTGTCGCGGGCGAGAGTGTTGCGTGCGAGTGTTGCGGGCGAGAGTGTTGCGGGAGAGAATGTCGAGGGCGAGAGTGCCGAGGGCTAAAGTGTCACGGGAGAGAGTGTCGCAGGCGAGTGTCGCGGGCGAGTGTCGCGGGCGAGAGTGTCGCGGGAGAGTGTCGAGGGCGAAAGTGTCGAGGGCGAAAGTGTCGAGGGCGAGAGTGTCGCAGGCAAGAGTGTCGCGGGCGAGTGTCGCGGGCGAGAGTGTCGAGGGCGAGAGTGTCGCGGGCGAGTGTCGCGGGCGAGAGTGTCGCGGGCGAGTGTCGCGGGCGAGTGTCGCGGGCAAGAGTGTCGCGGGGGAGAGTGTCACGTGCGAATGTCGCGGGCGAGAGTGTCACGGGCGAGAGTGTCGCGGGAGAGAGTGTCGCAGGCGAGAGTGTCGCGGGTGAGTGTCGCGGGTGAGAGTGTCGAGGGCGAGAGTGTCACGTGCGTGTGTCGCGGGCGAGAGTGTCACGGGCGAGTGTCGCGTGCGAGAGCGTCGCGGGCGAGTGTCGCAGGCGAGTGTCGCGGGCGAAAGTGTCACGTGCGAGTGTCGCGGGCGAGAGTGTCGCGGGCGAGAGTGTCGCTGACAGTGTTAAGGCTGGGTCAGGATTTAGAAAGAGTTTTTGCCTCAAATCTATTGAAGGTTAGGAAAAGTTGGGAGGGTCCCAGGACCACCGGGGCTCCAGCGCAACCTGGATCCTAGCCTCACCCGGGACTCCAGCACCACTGGGGCCCTAACACCTCCGGGCCCCAGCACAACAGGGATCCTAACCTCACCCGGGACCCCAGCACCATCAGGGACCCCAACACACTGGGCTCCCAGCACCACCAGGGACCAAAGCACTGCCGGGGACCCCAGCACCACCGGGGTACCAGCAAAACCGAATCACCAGCACCACCGGGTCCTCAGCACCACTGGGCCTCCATCATCACCGGGGCAGCAGCTCCATTGGGGCAGTAGCTCCACAGGGGCCATAACTCCACAGGGGCCATTGCTCCACAGAGGCCGAAGCACCACAGGGTCCATAGCTCTTCAGGGTCCGTAGCTCCACTGGGGCCGTAGCACCACAGGGAGGCCCGAGCGCCACCTGGAGAATCATCCATACATCGTCTACCACCAAGGATAGATGAGTTTCCTCTTACATTGTTGTGATGATTATCTTAGATCCACTGTACAGGGAAATTATTGAAATGAATATAAATGAGGAGACTTTAATATTCGTAATGAAGAGTATATTTATTGACTGTTTCTGAGTGTGGAAGATGAAAGATACAACTGGTATACTGCCTGAAGGTGCCTCCTCGATTTTATAATTGGGGCTCTTTGTATTGTAATAAAAAGCGCCATGAGAGACTTGTTTGTATATATATATATATATATATATATATATATATATATATATATATATATATATATATATATATATATATATATATATATATATATATATATATATATAAGAGGGCTTGGGTGCCTTGACAGAGCTTGGGTGCCTCTGCTGCCTGGAGCGGCAGCAGAGGCACCCAAGCTTTGTCATTTTTTCACCAGCCAGAGCCCATCAACCCTTCTATGATGGCCTAATTGGAAACATAAGTGCAATAACGCACGTAGAACCCAGAATGACCCAAGATTACCAACAGTAATACCAACAAATGGAGAAACTGACGATCGTAGTGAAGACTGGCCTTCAAACCCGAAGCACAGTCCCACTGCCAGACGAACACTTACTCCAAGCTCTGAACAAATATAGCTTCTCCATTTTACTACAATAACTCCTGTACTACTATGAGACCAAATATCAGAAGAAACAACAGCAAGAACAGCAAGGAAGCACCTAGAAATCGATTATTCCACATGACGACCCAGGAGGACGCCGGTACCCCGTCCATCCCCCTATTAACCTAAAGTGACGCGCCTTTTTTTGTTATTTGTAACAACAACAAACATGGCAGACTCCCCCTCAGACTCCTTGCCCACCACTCAAGGTGACACATCAACAACACCAAGCATGGCCGACTCATCCTCACACTCTTCTGCCTTCATAGGATTCAACCCATCTGATACTCTCTCAGTTATGACCAACGATCCTGACACTCTTAAGTCATACATCACCACCCTAAAGGCGGATAATATGAATCTTCGTACTGAAAATATGAGTCTTCGTACAACACTAACGAAACATGAGTCTACGTTAGCCCACCTTGAAAGCAAGATCATCAGTCTTGAACAAAAACTAACGTCAGCTGGAATGACAGATTTTGGCAAGACCCTCCAAATAGTCGTAGCCAGCCACACACAACAAATAACATCCCTAAATACAAAAGTGTTTACATTTATTCATCTATTTGTCTTTTTAAACCCCAAGTTTTACTATTTTACTACCAAGTTCATTAGAGTAAACTTCTAATTGAATCTTATACCCAGTGCCTTATTTTCACATTAGTTAATGAACAGCAATATTTGAATCTCAGTTACTTAAACACATAAGGTGCTAATTAAGGTGCTAATTTAGATACTAAGTGTTAGATTTTTTTTTTTTTAGTTTTAAAATCACTCTCGCTGGCGACACTCGCCCGCGACACTCTCGCCCGTGACACACACCCGTGACACTCTCGCCCGCGACACTCACCCGTGACACTCGCCCGCGACACTCGCACGTGACACTCTCGCTCTCGAAACTCTCGCCCGCGACACTCGCACGCAACACTCTCGCCTGCGACACTCTCGCCCTCGACACTCTCGCCCTCGACACTCTCTCCCGCGACACTCTCGCCCGCAACACTCGCCCGCGACACACTCGCCCGCAACACTCGCCCGCGACATACTCGCCCGCAACACTCGCCCGCGACACACTCGCCCGCAACACTCGCCCGCGACACACTCGCCCGCAACACTCGCCCGCGACACACTCGCCTACGACAATCTCGCCCTGCTATATGGACATTTAAGAACACCATTTCATTACTGACATCACTACTTGCTATTACCACTTTGATGCCATTATCTGGCAGCTCTTTCTAGCACTGCTGCTATTAGCACCTCCCCAACACATTGTCTTATCAGTACTTAAAGTTAGTATGCATATACATGCATACTGATTTCATGGGGGAAGCGCAAAACCCGCTGGGGCCATACATAGCCTTGGGAAATGGGAGGCAGTGATATACGATCTGAGAAAAGGTAGCGTATCTCCAATTCTTTGGATCAAAAGCCCTTCACCATTATCAAGTGATAACACAGGCTATACTTCATTTAAGAAATTAATTAAGAGACTAACTATCCTCGCTTAACTGTTGGTCAGTTTATAAGGTTTAAAACCTATTTTCTGCACAAGGGTCATTAAGGCTGCATCTCACCTGTACACTACCTCTCAAATATACTTCAAATACTTAAATAGATTTTGAATTAAATTCTGAGTATATACATACACTCCTTTGTGCACTTTCATGTTTTCCAGACCCGACCAACTGAGATGATGCTGAACTTCCAACACTATAAATCCTAACTTCTTAAGGAAAGTATCTTGTGGTGAGCGGCTCTTTATTCAAGGAATTAGATTTATCTCTCTTTATCTTTTTATTGAACCTGAATGACTTCCATTCACCAGGCGTTATGCAACTCCTACAGATTTAGAGCTTCCGCTTGATTATATAAATAAAACTTTAATCAAGTTTCGTTAGTTTTTATAATTTCTTTCTCTGAAAATTTTTCAAGTTATTAAACACAATTATTCTTTAAAAAATAAGTATTTACTTTTTAACGTATCGACAGTCTCCCAATGAGGCGGGGTGACTTGATAATGAAGAAACACTTTCATCATTATTCACTCTATTACTGTCTTGCTAAAGGCTTGCCGATACTACCATTCAAAAACTGCAACATATCTCCTCTCTTCCTTCAGAGTGCAGGCACTATACTTCCCACCTCCAGGACTCATGTCCAATAACACGTAAAGTCATAAAAAACATTTGCCTCCACTCGCTCCTAACACATTCACTTACCCTTGCTGGAAGTCCAAGCCCCTCGCACTGAAAGCCTCCTTGAACCCCTCCCTCCAACCTTTCCTAAGACGACCCCTACCCCGCCCTCCTTCCACTACAGATTTATACACCCTGCAAGTCATCCTATATTTCTCCACTCTCTCTAAATATCCGAACCACCTAAACAAACCCTATTCATCCCTTTGGATAATACTTTTAGTAACCCCACACCTCCTAATTTTCAGGCTATGAATTCTCAGTATAATATTCACACCGTACATTGCCCTCAGACACGACATCTCCATTGCCTCCAGCTTTCTCCTAGTTCCAACAATCACCAGCCATTCTTCACACCCATATAAGAGTGTTGGCATCACTGTTCTCTCATGCATTCTTTTCTATGCTTCCATTGATAACGTTCTGTGTCTCCACTGACTCCTCAGTGCTCCACTCACATTTTTCCTTCCTCGTCAATTTCATGGCTCACGTCTTACATAGACCCATTAGCTGGTAAGTTCACTCGCAAATATTTCAACACATTCACTTCTTCCAAATTCCCTTACTCCAGTCTGATATCCAGTTATTCATTACCTAACTGTTTATGTTATCCTCATCACCTTACTCTTTCCTATGTTCACTTTTAATTTCCTTCTTTAACATGCCCTCCCAAATTCATTCACCAACCCTGAAACTTCTCTTCAGACTCTCTCAAAAGCACAGTGCCGTAAGGAAAATGTATCTGTGACAACTCCCATATTGTGTTAGATTCTTTATCTTTTAATCCCTCACCTCCTGCCAACACCATAGCATTCACTTTCCTTACAACCCCATTTATAAATATATTAAATAACCATTGTAACATCATGCATCCGTGTCCAAGGCTACTTTTACTGGGAAATAATCTCTCTTTCTCCTAAATTCCATAATCTGAGCTTCACTATCCTCGGCAGTCTCTGTAACTACTTTCAGTAACCTACCACCTTTTCCGTACTCTTGCATTTTTTGCCATATTGCTTCTCTATCCACCCTGTCATATGCCTTTTTCAAAAACATAAGTGCAATGAAAGCCTATTTATCCTTATATAAATACATTTCACTTACATGCTTCGCTGTAAACACTTGGTCTACACCTCCCCTTCCCTTCCTAAACCCTCCTTGCTCATCTGCGATCCTGCTCTCATTCCGTCTTTCATATAATTTATTCAATAATAGCTCAGCCATATATCTTACCAGGTATACTCAGTGTCAAGTGCAAACTCCTACTGTATGCAGATGACAGTGCTCTGTTAGTGTCAGGTAAAGACCCACAAGATATTGCTAATGTTTTAACACTGGAACTGGAGTCCTGCAGCAAATGGTTAGTAGACAACAAACTATCATTACACCTAGGGAAAACTGAAGCCATTCTCTTTGGCACGAAACATAAACTGAGAAGGGTAAATAATTTTAATGTTCAATGTAATGGGGAGCCCATCACTTTGGTTTCATCAGTAAAATATTTGGGAATCCCCTTTGACCCATGCATGTCAGGAGAATTGATAGGGAACAGTGTAGTAAAGAAAGCGAATGCCAGACTGAAGTTCCTGTATAGACAAGCACAGTGTCTACCTACTGAGGCTCGCAGGACCCTATGTCTAGCCCTTATACAATGCCACATGGATTACGCTTGCTCTTCTTGGTACTCTGCCTTGACAAAAAAACTGAAAGATAGACTGCAAATCACCCAGAACAAAATCGTAAGATTCATCCTGGGGCTGGGACCAAGAGAACATGTAGGCCAGGATGAATTACAGCAGTTGGATATGCTGAATGTTGAAGACAGAGTAAAACAACTGAAGCTAAATCATGTTTATAAAATTGCTCACAATGTCCAGAATATCTTGCTGTCAATTTTGTCAAGGTTGGGAACCAAAGCAAGCATAGTACTAGGGGGAGAGAGCACAACTTTGTAGTACCCACAGTCATTGGCCAGGCTTCAAACACCTTTTATTGTACAGCAATAAAGGAATGGAACAGACTGCCCGCACATGTCAAAGCCAATCATAGCATGAACCAGTTCAAGAAGAGTGCCAAAAGGTGTCTGATGAATGTAGCTACAGAAAGGGAGGGGAATGATTTTCTATTTTTTAGCTAACATACGTGTAAATTTTACCTTATTCCTAGTAATGACCCTCGTATTGTAGATAGTCTTAATGACCTTGGTGTAGTAGATAGTCATTTTAGTAAGATAATACGATGTTATCTTCATTGTAGAATAATAAGAAAATATTATAACCTTTATATTATAATAAGGTAAAAGGACCCCAATGGAAATAAGTCACTCTGTCTGACTTTTTTGGGTTATCCTAGGTTCTCTACACATATGCTGCTATGTATGATAATTCTATGTAACTGTATTTGTGTATACCTGAATAAACTTACTTACTTACTTACTTAACAGGAGTATTCCACTATAAATTATACACTCTCTTTTGTCGCCTTTGCATGCTCTTTGCCAATCCCTAGGCAACTTTCCTTCTTCCATACATTTATTAAATAAAAGTTCCAACTATTTCAAAACTATATCCCCATATGCTTTTAGCATTTCTGTCTTAATCTCATCAATCCAGCTGCTTTACCCCCTTTTATTCTGCCCATTGCCTTACGCACCTTCCCTACACTCTCGGATAGCTCTTCCTCACTCGTAAAAGATGTTATAACTCACTGCACGAAATCACAACTTCCCTTTCTTCATCAACATTCAACAGTTCCTCAAAATATTCCCTCCATCTTCCCTATACATCCAGCTACCCACCTAATAACCCACCTCTTCTATTTTTAACTGTCAAATCCATTCGTTTCCTAGGCTTTCTCAGCTTATTAATCTCACTCCAAACCATTTTCCCATTCTCAACATCTCAACCTTTCTTATTTGCTCTCCATTTACACCCCTTCACTATTTTTAACCTTTTTTTTTTCTATATACTCGTCCCTAATCATATCACGTCTACATTGTAAAAACCTCTCATATTCCAGCTTTTTCTCTCTTACTACTCTCTTTACTTCATCATTCCACCAATCGCTCTATTCTTTCCCGCACCTACATTCCTAAATCCACAAACTTTGCTGAACACACTACTTGGAGTCTACCTGGAGGGTATTTCGGGGATCAACGCCCCCGCGGCCCTGTCCACGACCAGGCCTCCCGGTGGATCAGGGCCTGATCAACCAGGCTGTTAATGCTGGCCGCGCGTAGTTCAACGTACGAACCACAGCCCGGCTGATCTGACACGGACTTTAAGTATTTGTTCAGCTCCCTCTTGAAGGCAGCCAGGAGCCTATTGGTAATCCCCTTATGCATGGTGGGAAGCTTTTGAACAGTCTTGGGCCCCGGACACTTACGGTGTTTCCTCTTAGTGCATTGGTGGCGCCCCTACTTGTCATTGGGGGTATTTTGCACCGCCTGCCCAGGCTTTAACTTTCGTAGGGAGTAATTTCTGTATGCAAATTCGGAACCATTCCTTCTAGAATTTTCCAAGTGTAGATTAATAAATCTGCATTCCTAAATATACCCCATAACTCTTCAGCCCCATTGCCTGTACTTCAGTATCCGATCATTATACCAACAGATGTTTATATCTCACCCTAACTGCCGTCTTTTGTTTATGACCTTCACCTCTTTCTTACTTACTGATACCATTCTCCTTATATCCCATCTACCTTTTCCTATCACTGTAGCTTCATATAAAAATGATCTGCTATATCTATGGCTACTATAAACATGCTTGGTGAGTCTCCATTTTCTGTTCATGCTTCAAAAATAATTTGTCGTCTCTTCATAATATTTCATTGATTTTCGTTGTGGTATGTTACACTTGGTTAATTTTTATCAATAGACGATGATTTAAAATAATCAAATCTACGATAACCAAACATTTTCTGGTGTCTTCGTCTCGTACTTGCTGAGACAACATTAATAAACTTTTTTTATAACGCTAAAAATTTCAGAGACAGAAATAATAACGACTAACGACAATGAATTAAAAATATTATTTATTTAATCAGGCAGAAGCACTCAACCCGTAGGGGTGATAGTGCATCATAGTAATAGGAATCATTCATGTTAATAAAAGGAGGAGATACTAGTCCAGTTCCTAGGATCAAGAGCCTCTCACTAGCATCAGCGCTATCTCAGTTCGTCTGGTATGGAAAAACACGAACTAATAGCAAGTGAATCTAATTAATCTGCAATAACCCATCAGGCATTCATCAAATAACGCGTTGCACCGAAGTCATAATTCATCAATAAATGCATATTAAATTATTCTTAGAATGATTAATAACAAAAGTCGTCATTAGTGTAAAGAGAGAGGTTGAGGTCTGGTTCATTAAGTAGTTCATGAACATGTTCGGAGCTCCGAGGCTCAACTGTACAGAGTTGCTTGTCCACAGTGTCTCACGTCGATCCACAGTAAGTGGGTCGCTAGGCCGCTCTATCATACAACAACAAGCAACGTTATATACGAGGTGTGTTTCTGTGTATATACACCTCAGAAAAAGTGCACTAAGAAGTGTGTATATATATACACAGAGTTTAATTCATAACTTTTTTAAGTATATTTGAGAGGTGGTGTACCGGTGATACGCATCTTTAATGACCCTTGTGTAATCAATAGGATTTAAAACTAATAAACTGACCAACAATTAAGCGAAGATAATTTAAACATGTAAATAATGAAGTAAAGCGTGTATATAAAAGCATTGATGTCGGTGAAGGGCTTTTTATCCAGTGAACTGCTGTATAGCCTTTGTGGCTTAGCGCTTCTTTTTGATTATAATAATATCCAGTGAACTGGAGTCATCCATCTTTTACTTGGATAGTTAACGACTCTCTCTCCCATTTCCCCGGGTAGTTTACGACCCTAACGAGTCTTGCGCTTCCCCTTATTAAATCAGTACGCATATGCAGTGTTGAAGAGGTGCGTGTCGTGGGGGTGCTAGTATTACCAGTGCTAGAAAAGATAATAGCATTGAAGTGCTAATAGCAAGTGGCACTGTCGGGAAATAAATAGTGTCTATAAATGTTCAAATAGCAGAATTTAAAAAAAAAAGTGCCGCGGGCGAGAGTGCCGCGGGCGAGAGTGCCGCGGGCGAGAGTGCCGCGGGCAAGAGTGCAGCGGGCGACGAAAGTGTGGTGGGCTAGTCATTACCAGTGTAAGGCTGGATCATGATTTAGTAAGAGTTTTTTGCTTCATATTTACTGAAGGTTCAGGGGCCCCAGCACCACCGGGGCCCCTGCATCACCAGGGCCTCAGCAATAACTAGCGAGTCATCCATGCATCGTCTACCACCATGAGAAGGTAATCTTAGGTTCATTATACAGAAGAATAATTGAAACTGCATAACCAAATGCACTTGTTTAATAAGTAATAATGTCTGTTATATACTGAGTTTGAAGAGTAAATGAGAATATATTAACATGCAGGATGAAGAGCATATTTCTTGATAATTTCTGGATGTTGAGGATAAAGGGTATAACTGGTACACTACATGAAGGTACATGCTTAATAGTATAACCTGGATTCTACCTGAAGGTACCTGCTTAATGGTATAACTGGGATACAACATGAACGATCTTTCTAAGTCGTATAACTGGGATTCTTTTTATTGTATTACAAAAGCGCTATGAGGGACTTGTATTAAAAAGTACATGTGTTTACCTTGCAGGTAAGTGAGAAATAGCGCTCCTCGTGGGACAGTTGGCAAACCATCAATAAGGTAAGTTCTTGTTTTACATCTGTTCTTACTGACAGTTTTCTATTAGCAGTGAAGGCTTAACGGAATATTTTTAAGTCTAGGTATGAAAACGACGGCTCTCGTCCGCTATTTAAGAAGCATGAGGCCACCTTCTCGTAAATGGAATTAACGTATTGCTTATCTTATTTTTCATTAAATTCCGACATTATGTGAACAAATACCCGTAAAGGGCTCTCAAAAAACAACGTGTCAGACAATGAGCACATACAACACACGTAATTCAGAGGAGTATGCATGTGGGATAGATAAACTATTTTTCCTTTACCTTTTGTGTTCAGTGCTATCAGTTAGTACGCGGCTGCTGCTAACTAATAGCACTGGCTGTCGATATTTTTCCAGATTATGTCAAAGTTTACACGTTTCATATTCATATTTAAACCACAACAAGTTGGAAGAATGTCTTCCACTGATAAAACACTGACGCGATCACTCCGTTTACAACATACTGGGAATTTTTTCATTCTGCTGCATTTAAAAACGATTCTTGAAGATTATTCTCAAGACGATGCATGCAGAAACGATTATCTTGCATTTGATTTTTTTCTTTTAAACCTAATCAAAAAAGATATTGCATTCTTTAAGAAAGAATAGCAGAGTCTGAAATGCTGATCGTTGTTTCCGACTCGACTATTCGTTCTCCAGTTCATCAGTTTTCATTCATTTTTAAACGTGAACTAACATACACAACCTATTTTACTGAAATATTTTATTTGCCCTGTATAGCGGCATTAATTGGTTGCAGTTACTAGTACATGAACAAGGTTTCATTGTTATCTTGAAGACGAAGCCAAAACACGTTAATTAGATAAAAAAAAAACACTTTATAGCAATCCCTAACGTGTGTTATTTGAGATTAATTCAGCGGTTATCTCCGAAGTGAGTCCTTGGACTTGTTAGAATAATGAACAGCACGAAATGGCATCATATGGTCTGAAAATTTCAAGCTATTAAGATTCTCTCACATTAACACCTGGATAGATCGCCAAGCTCTATAATTATGTATAAAAGCTCACCATATATAACGATTATTTTGCAGTGTAAAAGTCATGGAATTTTATTTGAAAACGTTTGGTCCACCTGGGACTTTATCAGTTCATAGACTGACTAGTTAAACATGAGGTTATATAGAGGCTGAAGAGAGGTCTGTAAAGTGAAGAAAATGTTCTGCAAAGTTTGTTTTGAGTGAGCGTGATCATAGGTGATGGCAGCGTTAGTGTGAGGCCGAATCAGCTTTGCTAAAATCTTGGAGTTGGTGAAAGACTGCCAGTTTTGTGAAATGTTATTGGCATTGGTGATTAAAACTGATTTCACTGTTATGAATACTAATCATGCTTCAGGAAAACTCATTAGTTGACTTCACGTATTACTATGCGTTATGCGCACGCTACCACCTCACTATAGCAAATCAGTGTTTTTCATTCCTGTGTTTTAGTCCTTGAAATTCTTCCCTTTGTAAGATGTATTATGCTCTTCCGCATAATAAATCTTACAAAGAGGCGTTTGCTTTTTATTAGCCTTTTCAAGGCCCTAATGGTACTGCAGACCATGTTTGCTTCTCTAGTGCGTGTATGGCTAAGTTACTGCTTATTTGGTTAACGGGAGTCGTGTGAATTAATCGGCTGGCTCTTTTATGTTGTAGAATTGTTACTGAATTTTTTCACAGTTGAGGTGTCAAGAAGAGTGTAACATAAAAATAGCCTTTGCAGATATATCATCATTCCTCTCCACAGAACGTGGTATAGGAAGAGATTTTGTTGGGTCAAAAGAACCCATTGCCCCTCATTTGGGACTCTTTTTTTTTTTTTTTTTTTTTTTTTTTTTTTTTTTTTTTTTTTTTAATGGGCTTTCAGTAAACCTGGAAATCAAGTTTACCCTCATTTCTTATTCTTATACCTTCATTAAAAGGAATTTAAGTCATATTTCTCCTTAATGAGAAACTTAGGTGAAGTGTTCAGTGCATTAATGTTGTGAAGGTTAACAGTATTTAGACGTCTATTACTGATAAACACGTCAACACCTAAACCATGATATAATCTTCGGATATAGATCTTAAGTCTTTTCTTCATGTGCCTAATGCAAGTTTGCTGTTACGGTGTTTAATGGTGAACCCACTGCTTTGTCGAGAAATTCTTTGTATTTGAAAACTCCCCGAAAGAGAATTAATTGTAGTTGATGCATAAGATCAGTACAATCCAGAAAATTCTTGGCAGAAATAGTGGTGACGTGTACTTAGCTCTGTGAAGACCTGTTTGTGTGCTCTTGAGTGGTGACCTGTACTTTGAGTGCTGACCTGTACTTAACTCTGTGAAGAAGTGTCTTGTTTGCTCCCGTGGACTGAACCAAGATGCCCTCCATCGAGCAACTTTACCAGCAACTTAAGGAAGAATTGAGGGCAGCGAAGATGGAGATACGGCGACTGACCGAAGAAAACAAGAGGATTCGTAGTAGTCCTCCTGTTTCGAGTCCTCAGGTCAAGAAGGGGTCGTGGTCAGTGGCTGGACAGCAGGGGACGACGAAGTTGACGATCAAGAAGACGAATGGAAAGCCAGAAACGATGAAGAAGAAAGAGACTGCTGTGGAAACTCCCGTGGAAACCTCCAACGCATTCTCGGTGCTACCCGACGAATGTGAGTCTACTACTGGGATCGTCACGACGAACGACAACAAGGAAGGTAAGAATATTGTTGTTGTTGGGGATAGCCAGGTTAGATACATGGATAGGGCATTCTGCTTGAAGGACAGGAGTAGGAGACAAAGGGTATGCTTTCCTGGGGCTGGGATGGAGGACATTGTTAGCCGGCTTGACAACATCATGAACGGTAATGGGATCAATCCTATTATTTGCCTCAGTGCTGGAGGCAATGATGTTGGCAAGCGTAGAAGTGAGGATTTAGTTAGAAAGTTCAGGACAGCTATAGACATGATTAGGAAGAAGGGGGGGCGCCCTGTTATATGTGGCATTTTGCCAAGAAGAGGTGTTGGTAATGAATGGTTGTCCAGAGCAATTGGTATTAATTGTTGGCTGGATAAACACTGTAAGGATAATGCAGTACCATTCATTGACAACTGGGACAACTTCTATGGCCGAAATGACATGTATGCCAGGGATGGGGTTCACTTATCCAGGGCAGGTGTGGGTTTTCTTGCTAACTCAGTTGAGGGGGTTGTTAGGACTTTAAACTAGGATTAGTTAGAGGTATGGGTTTTTGCAGGAAAACTGTGAAGTCGCAGGGTAGTAATATGAGTACTAGGAGAACTAGTAATAGGCAAAATGAGGTGGATATTGGAAAGCCAGTGGCACTAATTGACAAGGACAGTAATAGGTTTAGTGGAATAATAGAAAGGAGCAGGAAGGGTAAAGAGAGAGGAGGGTCATTAAAAGTTTATTACACAAATAGTCGCAGTGCTAGGAATAAGATGGACGAGTTGAGACTAGTTGCTAGTGCAGGTAACATAGATGTATTTGCCATTACTGAGACGTGGTTTAATTCAAAAAGTCGGGACATGCCTGCAGAATGTCACATTCAGGGTTTTAAATTGTTCCAAGTAGATAGAAGTATCGGGAAGGGGGGTGGGGTGGCATTGTATGTCCGAGATCGCTTGAACTGTTGCATAAAAACGGGTATTAAGTCTGAAGTAACACATACAGAGTCTGTTTGGATAGAATTTTCAGAGGGGCATGAAAAATTAATTTTAGGTGTGATATACCGTCCCCCAAATTTAGATAGGGACCAAGGGAGACTACTATGGGAGGAAATTGTTAGGGCCACAAGGCACGATAATGTAGTAATTCTAGGAGACTTTAACTTTAGTCATATTGATTGGAATTTCTTGACTGGGAATTTAGAATCATACGATTTCTTAGAAGTAGTTCAGGATTGTTTTTTGAAGCAGTTTGTGACAGAACCTACAAGGGGAAATAACCTGCTTGACTTAGTTCTGGCAAACAATGAATCCCTTGTTAATAATTTAGAAGTTTCAGAGGAACTGGGTGCTAGCGACCACAAATCAATTACATTTAGAATTGAATGGAAGTATGATAGTAGGGATAACTCAGTAACAGTCCCAGATTTTCGCTTAGCAGATTACGATGGGCTTAGAGAACACTTATCATCTGTTGACTGGGGTAACGAAGAGAGCTATCAATATGACAGTTTTCTGAACACAATACATGCTGCTCAAAGAACGTTTATCCCTTATAAGGAATTTAGATCAAATAGAAATGACCCTAAATGGATGAATAATAGGCTGAAATATCTACTAGGGCATAAGAAAGGAATTTACAGGCGTATCAAAAGAGGCGAGGGTCATCTTATGAATCAGTATATTGACATTAAGAGGGACATTAAAAAGGGGATAAGAAAAGCTAAAAGGGACTATGAAATTAAAGTTGCTAGGGATTCTAAAACTAATCCAAAAAGTTTTTTCCAGGTATATAGAACAAAAGTCAGAGATAAGATAGGTCCCCTTAAAAATAACTATGGGCATCTTACTGACAAAGAGAATGAAATGTGCTCGATTTTAAATAATTATTTTCTCTCGGTTTTTACACAGGAAGACACTAATAATATTCCGGTAATTAATTTTTATAGTGGATCAGAAGAAGATAAATTATGTAACATCACAGTCACTAGTGAAATGGTTGTGAAGCAGATAGACCGACTGAAGCAAAATAAGTCACCGGGTCCTGATGAGGTTTTTTCAAGGGTTCTTAAGGAATGCAAAATGGAAGTCTGTGAACCATTAACTAATATTTTTAATTTATCTCTTCAAACAGGTGTTGTGTCTGATATGTGGAAGATGGCTAATGTAATTCCTATTTTTAAAACAGGGGACAAGTCGTTACCGTCAAATTACCGCCCAATAAGCCTGACCTCAATTGTAGGCAAGTTGCTAGAGTCAATTATAGCTGAGATTATAAGAAGCCATCTCGATAAGCATAGCTTGATTAATGATACTCAGCATGGATTCACAAGAGGCCGGTCTTGTCTAACTAATTTATTAACTTTCTTCAGTAAAGCTTTTGAGGCTGTTGACCACGATAAAGAATTTGATATTGTTTACTTAGATTTTAGTAAGGCATTTGATAGAGTTCCGCACCAAAGACTGTTGAAGAAAGTAGCAGCTCATGGCATTGGGGGGAGGGTGCTCTCGTGGATCGAGTCATGGCTCACAGACAGGAAGCAGAGAGTGTCCATAAATGGGGTTAAATCCGAGTGGGGATCAGTAACAAGTGGCGTTCCACAGGGATCAGTCTTGGGCCCGTTGTTGTTTATAATATATATCAATGATCTTGATGAAGGAATTGCTAGTGATATGAGCAAATTCGCCGATGACACGAAGATAGGTAGGATAATTGATTCAAACGTAGATGTTAGGGAACTTCAGGAGGATTTAGACAAACTCTACTCTTGGTCAGAAAAGTGGCAGATGCAGTTCAATGTGGATAAATGCAAGGTTCTGAAGCTCGGGAGTGTCTATAACCCTAGCACTTATAAGTTAAATAATGTAGAGCTTAGCCATACAGATTGCGAAAGGGACTTGGGGGTTATGGTAAGCAGCAACCTTAAACCAAGACAGCAATGCCTAAGCGTACGTAATAAGGCAAATAGATTACTGGGATTTATATCAAGAAGTGTAAGCAACAGAAGTCCAGAGGTCATACTGCAGCTTTATACATCATTAGTAAGGCCTCACCTAGATTATGCAGCTCAATTCTGGTCTCCATATTACAGAATGGACATAAATTCGTTAGAAAACATTCAGCGTAGGATGACTAAATTAATACATAGCATTAGAAATCTTCCTTATGAAGAAAGATTGAAGACTCTTAAGTTACATTCACTTGTTAGACGAAGAATGAGGGGAGACCTGATCGAAGTGTATAAGTGGAAGATAGGTATTAATAAAGGGGATATTAACAAGGTCTTGAGGATATCTCTCCAAGAGAGAACCCGCAGTAATGGATTTAAATTAGATAAGTTTAGATTTAGAAAGGACATAGGAAAGTATTGGTTTGGAAATAGGGTAGTTGATGAGTGGAACAGTCTACCTAGTTGGGTTATTGAGGCTAGGACTTTGGGTAGTTTCAAATTTAGGTTGGATAAGTACATGAGTGGGAGGGGTTGGATTTGAGTGGGACTTGCACATCGGAGCTTGTTTCTTGGGTGGCATTGAAAATTTGGTTGGGCAAATGTTTTGTTGGTGGGATGAATTGTAAAGGACCTGCCTAGTATGGGCCAACAGGCCTGCTGCAGTGTTCCTCCTTTCTTATGTTCTTATGTTCTTAAATGTATACGACGGACCTGGAGAGAGATTTTAGATCCGTATCCCAAGGGATGCGGAACATAAATAAGAATCATAACAAGAGTTTTGTTTGGAGGAGGAACATGATGGTAAGGTTCATTTTTTTAACATGATTATCTAAAATTAGGATAAAATTTACTTAAGTGTATATAGATAGTTGGCCTATTGAAACGATCTTCTACACAACATGTAACAAACGATGGTCATCATCGGGTTGGTCTTGAGAGCCAACAGAATCTGTTCCTCTCTCATGTTGCCCAGAGTAATGTAGTTGTATCTAAAGAATCTTAAAGTTCAGCTAATATGTATCCAATATTTTTTTACTTGTATCTTCATGAAAACGAAATTCCTAATTTACAGAACTTCAACAAATATATCAAAAGCGACATATAAACAAAATATATAAAAAAAGCGACATACTGTGTTATTATCATCATACTGATCAAAATATGCATTCACAGCGTCCTAACGAACTAATTATAGTTTCAGCCATAGCCATACATTTTACCGCTGTTCTACTTTGACAGATTTCGTAATGATCTCTGAAAAAAATTGTCCTCTGTTAAGTGCTCATTAACCATTTTGTCTAAACACCATTTAATATTACAACTGTTGTCATTTAGTGTTATGATTATTACTTACAGCACTGCCACAGCTGTGTAGTTTGGACCTGTCATTAAGTTCGGTTCGTCATATCTGTATCCTATTACGTTTCAAAGTTTGTAGAGTGCATTTCCCTTGCAATCTTCGTATTGAACAAAACGATTAAACGTGTCCACTGTTCAAGCTTATTAAGTCTAAAGTTCCTTACACTCAGTGCTAAGCACCAGACATTCGCTTCGTTGGAATTTTCATTTATAATGAAAAGATAACATTCACTTACATAGTTTCTAAAAATTCTGCTATAAGCAGCAGTCACATTTCTTTATTGTCTGGTATATTGAATTCGTACACTGCTTCTTGAATAATCTCGGCTGTGAGAGCCAGGAAATGACAACACTGGACAACAGTTTTCTGAATTTAATCATTGCTGAGTCACATGTGATATTCACTGTACTTAAATGCATTTACATAAATGTGGCCCTGTCTCAAAAACTGCCGTTTGCCAGATGCTCTCTACCCAAGCCTCGTGGGCCCCTTCGTACTTCTCTTAAAACTATGTATGGGGCATGCCTCAGCCACATCTTCAATTCCACTGACTACCATGAGACTGAAGTACCTTCTCACATCCTGTGACTTATTTCTGGCTTTAACATTCAACCATGCCCCCATGATTAATGTATTCCTGTCTGTCTTCCCAATCAATTCACCTGAGTTTTCTGTATGCTATCACATATCTTCTTGTTCAGCTTTCTTTTAGCCTTATCTTACAGCTCCATACCCTTTATCTCTGGAACCAGTCTCCATACATTTCTCCACATTTTCCAGCTTATTAACATGATATATCAGGCGTGGATTCCATGTTGGTGCTGTGTGCTCCAGGCCTGGCCTGATATATGTTGCATAGAGTGTCTTGAACGACTTTGCCGAGATTCGAGAAGGCTACTCTTACATTTACCAGATGAACATTGGCTGCAAAAGTTATTAGGTTGATCTGTGCCTCCTGTGAAGTGTTTGGAACTGTGTTCACCTCTAATGTTTTCTTTTGAATGAGGTCTGAAGTCTGTCCCGTGACTCTGTTCTCTTCATAACAAAATATTTGCTGGGGTTGAATTCAAGTATCCATTCTTGCAGTTTGTCAGATCCATCTGCAGTCTATTCTTGTCACTAAATAGAGATACCTCTGCCTCAATCCCATCTGGTATGGCATTCATATATTTTAAAAAGTACTGCACCTAAAATTGATCTGGTAGGGATTACTGTTTTTTAAATCACTTACGTCCAGTTGCCCTACCACTGTCCTTTGTGATACTTTCTCAGGTCCGATAACTTCTGATGTATCATGTTCACTCAGAAGTTTATCTATTACATTGTGTAAATATTTTCCAATACCGTCGGTGTACCCTTTGTTCAGGCCCTCAGCCATTGTCCGTGTACCACTGAGAACAACACTGTCGTTACATGTGAGCTATCTTATTTGTGGCTCAGTCTTGGATTTTGCTATTATGTCATCCTTAAATTTGTGCTGAGCCCCTCTACACATCCTTGCATTCTCGTTGCTGTTTTATTTTTTTTTTCTCATTTTAATGTTTCTACTGTCATTCACTATATATACAACTTTTTAAAGTTCTTTTGCTCCTGTTTTTTTTCTACATCTATGGTTGAGCCTTGGGCTTTGTTTTCGAGATTTCCCACTCTTCTGTTAATAAATTTCTCCTCTGCCCTCTAGCACTACCTGACTAATACATCGTCTACTAATCCGGTGACTTTCCATTCAGTTCCATTCCTGAATGAACTGCATTTAGAAACACACTCGTCTATTCAAAGTTTCATCCTCAAAAGTTTGGTGCCCCTCTACCCTCAATTTGTCTTTCCATCAGAATTAGGAAGTTCAGTTACGTACGTTAGCTAGAGCACATTTGGCTCTTATTCTGTTTCACCTATGTCTGATGTACTTGCAAATACAAGACCCGCTCTTGCTGTGTCGTCATCTCTCGTCGTGTCATTTATATGCTGACATAAACGTTTTCCCTAACTACTGCCATCATCCTAGCACTCCATGTTTCCGGTCCCTCATACGACTCCTAATTCTCCCAAACACTCATGATTAATATCATCACATTAGCCCTATGAGCTCTCCTTGCTTCTACTTAGGTGTCAACCACAGTCATGTTCTCTTAATATTCTTGCCTTGGTCCTCTGTTGTTCGGTGGCGAGTTGTAAATTGCCGTGACCACCACTTTGAGTGGCACCCCTTTACTTAATCAACGGGTTCATTTTTGTCTATATCTCTTCAAGACTAGGACATTGTAAGCAGCAGAGTCACTCTCCCCCATCTCCTATTTTCTCCCTCTTTCCTCCGTCTTTCCTCCCTCTTTCCTCCCTCTTTCCTTATTACCTGGTATCCTCCTCGGGATTGGGAAGAAGTGCTAAGATGAAAAGATATAATTAGATATAATTCACACACGTTTTATGTAACTATGATATCCTTTTCCATACAAAAACATCGGAGATTCCAACAATTAAGGCATTATACAGTTGATCACAAATTGTGATAAGGTCATTGTTAAAAAGCATGATAGAATTTGCCTTCACCTTCCCTCTAAACACACACCATTACTTACATGAGTGGTTCTTCACCTGTTTTAAGTAGTTACCATTATCGCAGTTGATCCGTATCTCCACAGCCTCCGCCTTCCTCTATATAATATTCTAAATTAAAGTAAAATACAAAATCCCTCTTTATTTAAATAAGAAAATTTAGAAAATCTCATTTTTTTTATTTTAATTATTCAGAAGAATGTGCTTGTGCAGCAAATCACTAAAAACGCAACATATAAAGTGAGAGCTCATTTAATGAGATTTATGAGAGTGCTTCTGAGCTGCTGGATCCTGAGTAAGTGGCCACGTGCAGGAAGGAGCACAGCTCGAAGCTCTTTCAAAATAAAAGATTTATTTAAATTAATTTTCAGTTGACGTAGTTACCAATTTAGATATTTTGAACTATCTACAGTGAGTGAGACCTTTTCCATCCACCACATGGCAATCCAAATGACATACGAACACATGTTAAGGTCATTTCTAATTTTTTCTCTAGAAAACTGAAAAAAAAAATGTGCGTCCTAGACTTTAATATTTTAAGGTTATTGGTCTTCTTTATTTAAAAGGAAAAATCCTCTTCGGTTTAAAATACAACTCGAGTTTCTTAATGGAAGGTCTGAATTAGATATGGGTTATTTATGTCTTAGTTCTCCATTTTCAATGAAGGAATTGTTATATTAATTTTTAAATGGCTTGTGAATGCCCCTTGTAATTCGCTTCAAATCTTCATTGCTGATATTTAACTGCATTAATAACAGATTATGCCACATTCAGTGTTTCGATCCCCGGTAAGGGTAGAAACATTAGGAAGAGTTTCCTTAAGACACCTGCTGTCCCTGTTATCCTATCAGTAAAGTTAGGAACCTGGGTGTTAGTTGAATTGTGTGGGTCGCATCCTGGGGACAAACTTGATCTAATTTACCCGATATGCTCTGCATATCAAGTGGCGTGTGGAAAATAAAATATACCTGGATGTAACTCATAAGATACATACCAGTAAATGGTAACAAAGATAATTATTTTTTATCAAAGTTAAAGAGACAAGTAGGAATTTTAGGACACCTAGGTGGCAAAAAATGTCCCCCTTCGATACCTATTACTGTCATATCCACAAGTCACTCTGGACCTATATTAATTTCAAATGTAATATACATCACCAGGAATTCTGGTAAAAACATTAATATAAATATGTGGACTGTATATTAAATTTAAAATGTGAATACATATACATTGAAGGAGAATTTATAATAAGACTCGCCAATTAGTCTGGAGATTACGGTGTGTCATACAAACCCCCTGCCTAAATATGAAGAAAATACTGGCCAGAATCTCAACATAAATAGACATCGACTTAGCTGGGGTTCCTAAGCTGTTCTGTCCATCTGCTTAATGCTCACGTTATGCAGGACTGCAAATCCAACAATTTCGGCTCCTATTTGGGAAGTTTCAAACACAATTTAACTTCCAGAGCGACGAAATTTATGCATATTTCATTAGCGTGCCTGTACCAGATTCAAAAACAATGCCATCTCTCTTCCCCCGCTCGTCAGCGCAGGCGCAGAGCTTCCCTGTCGGTTCTCTTCTTTAAAATACACTTTAGAGCAATAGTAATGCATTAATCAGGTATATTTACATTATAAAATATACAGCATAATTTGGGAAATTATTTTCCACACGGCTTTCTATATAGTAGTATGTCACTGATGTTAGACATGCACATTATACATGTACTTGAAGAAGATAACATTTCGTTCGGAATTTTAACCCCGGAGGGTTAGCCACCCAGGATAACCCAAGCAAGTCATCGAGGACTGTCTAACTTATTTCCATTGGGGTCCTCAGGTCTGAATTAGATATGGGTTATTTATGTCTTAGTTTTCCATTTTCAATGAAGGAATTGTTATATTAATTTGTAATTCGCTTCAAATCTTCATTGCTGATATTTAACTGCATTAATAACAGATTGTGCCACATTCAGTGGTTCGATCCCCGGTACGGGTAGAAACATTAGGACGAGTTTCCTTAAGACACCTGCTGTCCCTGTTATCCTATCAGTAAAGCTAGGAACCTGGGTGTTAGTCGAATTGTGAGAGTCGCATCCTGGGGACAAACTTGATCTAATTTACCCTACATCCTCTGCATAACAAGCGGCTTTCTATTTAGTAGTATGTCACTGATGTCAGTTAGACCTGTACATTATACATGTACTTGAAGATAACATTTCGTTCGGATTTTTTAACCCCGGAGGGTTAGCCACCCAGGATAACCCAAGAAAGTCAGTGCGTCATCGAGGACTGTCTAACTTATTTCCATTGGGGTCCTCAATCTTGTCCCCCAGGATGCAACCCACATCAGTCGACTAACACCCAGGTACCTATTTGCTGCTAGGTGGACAGGACAACAGGTGCAAGGAAACTCGTCGAAATGTTTCTACCCCGTCGGGAATCGAACCCCGTGGCACTGAGGTACAGGGGATTGGAGTTAAGCATTACAGGGATACCTTCCTCGGATCGTGCGGTGACCGACGTACAGTCAGTGGAATGAATTATAGAGAATAAAATTACCACCCGACTTTCAGAGAAAACTTTCAACTTTAGGTGTCCTCTACAAGTTCTGGTTTATTTGTCATTTGTTGTAATTGCAGTGTTGACGTTCGTTATTCAAAATCACATTATACTGCTGAAATAAATCCTACCTGTGGGAAAAATAAAATTTGTTACATTTAAACAAATATTTGTAAAACTCGTTTAAACAAACCTCGGTAAAATGTGTGCCAGCATACAGAAAACTTAAAACAATTTTCGTTGCCCGAGACTAACCATTTCTTAGCATGCACTCGATATATTATAATTATAAAAACCGTTCAGAAAAGGTCACTTCTTTTTTTTAAATAACCACCACATGATTCAAAATTTCAGACGTCAGGTTAATGGAAAAGTCTTAACTTTCATTGTTAAGATTATCACTTTAACGACTGAATAGATCGCCATACTCTACAACTATATATAAGAGCTCCCAATATGAAGTTCAGGTAGACGTTTCGTCTACCTGAACTTCATCAGTTCATACAGAGACAAGTAAAACATGAGGTTTTACTTGTCTCTGACAAGTAAAACATGTTTTGCCAGGTTTGTGGTGAAGGGTTAGTGAGTGAGAGAGAGATCTTAGGTGATGGCATCGTTGGGTTATGTTAAAATTAACTTTACTGTTATCTTATGGAATTGTGCAAGATTGCCAGTTTAGTGAAAAAATGCTCGTATTTGTAATTAAAGTATGTATTTGTTTTGAACACTAATGTTGCATCTTGGAGTCTCATCAAATGGTTGCAGGTGCTACGATGTTCTGTACGCACGATACTATTGTCATCACTACTTGAAAAAATCTTCATACTCTTTTATTGTGTTTAAAATCTTCTAAGATTCCACTTGGTAAGATTTATCACGTCCTACAGCAACGTGTGTAGATCCTGTGAAACACTAAGTCCCTGATCGTGTTTGAAGTTGTTTGTTACTCTGTTAGTTATTGCTGAGATGTTGACATGGTTACGTCTTTAGTTAACTGAAGTACTATGAATGTTAAAAACGGGATCTTGTTTTTGCTATGTAGCATCTTCATTGGATTTCTTTCGCAGTGTGAAGTGTCTCGTGTAGCGCAACTCAAAGAAATCTTTGTAAACGTATTTACGTACCTTTCCGAGGAACGTGGTAGAAGAAGATATTTTTTTAGCTCTCAAGAAGAGATGTTAAATGACTTGGGAAAATGGACTAACTTTCAACATTAACTCTGATTCTTGAACACCATCGCCCTATTAACATTAACACAGTAGAACCCTCAATAAAGTTTACCATGGAGGAGGAACATGATGGTGTACATCGAGAACCCGCCTATTAAAACGACCTTCACTTCTCATTTCAAACGATTGGGCTTCTCAGGCTCTTCTTAATAGAGGAAGTGGTTCTGTTGGCTATATGTATTAATCCCTGTTATTCAAAAAAAAAAAAAAAAAAAAAAAAAAAAAAAAAAAAAAAAAAAACATTACAAACTGTAACTCTAACAAAACATTCAACAAATACGTATGATTAGAGAGAAATTCCCTTAACCCACAAATAGCTATAATTATGAAACTCAGAACTCCAACTCTTAACACAAACATTTTATAAATAATCAAATGACTTTAATGCATATCACACCTCCCATTCAAACTCGCTTATATTGCATTTATTGATATACCAATCTCAAGAAATATTTCAGTTTTATGGAATTTTGGTGAGAGTTGGAAGTTTCACTAACCATTTAATGAGATTATACGCAGCAGATACCACTAAACTCATAATAGTACAAGCCGAGCTCCTTGCTTTGTCTTAATCAATCCATCCAGGTACGGAAAGGTTGCCGACCTGGTCGACAGCTGTTTAATTAATTTCCCTTCAAAAGCCTTTTTACAAATCTGTTAAAACGGCACGGGATTCTTTGTAACGACTGGTATAGCTTATGTGGCTCATAGTTACCAAGTAAACAGTTCCTCTTACCTGAGTACGACTAAAGCCTTGGATTTGTCAGCTCTCATGAGATGTAATGCAAGTTCTGATCATTAATCAGTAAGCTCTTTGTGTGCTGGAAAGTTAGGAACTACTGGATGCAGAAAGACCTTACTCACCATGCCTTTACAAATATTCAAAGCTTTCGGTTCAACTCCCCATTTTTTTTCCTGCATGCAGAAAGGCCTAGCTAGATCTACATACATTAAATATATATATATATATATATATATATATATATATATATATATATATATATATATATATATATATATATATATATATATATATATATATAATAATGTGTGTGTGTGTGTGTGTGTGTGTGTATTCTCCAGACCAAACCAGACGACACAATTCTGGTGCACAGCGAAATAATCGTCAGTATTCAGCCATAGTGTTTTGTGATCTGGCTTGTGAATAGCATTACCTCTCAGTGGTTGATCGTCCAGTCCTTTCACATATGTGAATTATTAGGACATGTAGGGTAGCTACATATAGAGATGCTACTGTAGATTATTATTTTAAACAACACAATCTGTGTTACATTACAAAGCTCAGGCTGTGAAAATTTATATATTTTTTTAAATATTCGCCCAAAAACGCTTTATTTGTAAAAAGTAAACTAAAATTAGACTAGAAGTCTAAATCTTAGTACAGTGACAGGTAAAACTTGGTTTTTGGTCAAAGTAGGTTGGTAGACAGCAACCACCCAGGGAAGTACTACCGTCCTGCCAGATGACTGTGAAACAAAAACCTGTAACTGTTTTGCATGATGGTAGGATTGCTGGTTTCTTTTTCTGTCTCATAAACACGCTAAGATAACAGGGATATCTTGCTACTCCTACTTACACTTTGGTCACACTTCACAGACACGCACATGCATATATATATATACATACATCTAGGTTTTTCTCCTTTTTCTAAATAGCTCTTGTTCTTTTTTTATTTCTTCTATTGTCCATGGGGAAGTGGAAAAGAATCTTTCCTCCGTAAGCCATGCGTGTCGTATGAGGCGACTAAAATGCCGGGAGCAATGGGCTAGTAACCCCTTCTCCTGTATACAATTACTAAAAAAGAGAAGAAGAAAAACTTTATAAAACTGGGTTGCTTAAATGTGCGTGGATGTAGTGCGGATGACAAGAAACAGATGATTGCTGATGTTATGAATGAAAAGAAGTTGGATGTCCTGGCCCTAAGCGAAACAAAGCTGAAGGGGGTAGGAGAGTTTCAGTGGGGGGAAATAAATGGGATTAAATCTGGAGTATCTGAGAGAGTTAGAGCAAAGGAAGGGGTAGCAGTAATGTTAAATGATCAGTTATGGAAGGAGAAAAGAGAATATGAATGTGTAAATTCAAGAATTATGTGGATTAAAGTAAAGGTTGGATGCGAGAAGTGGGTCATAATAAGCGTGTATGCACCTGGAGAAGAGAGGAATGCAGAGGAGAGAGAGAGATTTTGGGAGATGTTAAGTGAATGTATAGGAGCATTTGAACCAAGTGAGAGAGTAATTGTGGTAGGGGACTTGAATGCTAAAGTAGGAGAAACTTTTAGAGAGGGTGTGGTAGGTAAGTTTGGGGTGCCAGGTGTAAATGATAATGGGAGCCCTTTGATTGAACTTTGTATAGAAAGGGGTTTAGTTATAGGTAATACATATTTTAAGAAAAAGAGGATAAATAAGTATACACGATATGATGTAGGGCGAAATGACAGTAGTTTGTTGGATTATGTATTGGTAGATAAAAGACTGTTGAGTAGACTTCAGGATGTACATGTTTATAGAGGGGCCACAGATATATCAGATCACTTTCTAGTTGTAGCTACACTGAGAGTAAAAGGTAGATGGGATACAAGGAGAATAGAAGCATCAGGGAAGAGAGAGGTGAAGGTTTATAAACTAAAAGAGGAGGCAGTTAGGGTAAGATATAAACAGCTATTGGAGGATAGATGGGCTAATGAGAGCATAGGCAATGGGGTCGAAGAGGTATGGGGTAGGTTTAAAAATGTAGTGTTAGAGTGCTCAGCAGAAGTTTGTGGTTACAGGAAAGTGGGTGCAGGAGGGAAGAGGAGCGATTGGTGGAATGATGATGTAAAGAGAGTAGTAAGGGAGAAAAAGTTAGCATATGAGAAGTTTTTACAAAGTAGAAGTGATGCAAGGAGGGAAGAGTATATGGAGAAAAAGAGAGAAGTTAAGAGAGTGGTGAAGCAATGTAAAAAGAGAGCAAATGAGAGAGTGGGTGAGATGTTATCAACAAATTTTGTTGAAAATAAGAAAAAGTTTTGGAGTGAGATTAACAAGTTAAGAAAGCCTAGAGAACAAATGGATTTGTCAGTTAAAAATAGGAGAGGAGAGTTATTAAATGGAGAGTTAGAGGTATTGGGAAGATGGAAGGAATATTTTGAGGAATTGTTAAATGTTGATGAAGATAGGGAAGCTGTGATTTCGTGTATAGGGCAAGGAGGAATAACATCTTGTAGGAGTGAGGAAGAGCCAGTTGTGAGTGTGGGGGAAGTTCGTGAGGCAGTAGGTAAAATGAAAGGGGGTAAGGCAGCCGGGATTGATGGGATAAAGATAGAAATGTTAAAAGCAGGTGGGGATATAGTTTTGGAGTGGTTGGTGCAATTATTTAATAAATGTATGGAAGAGGGTAAGGTACCTAGGGATTGGCAGAGAGCATGCATAGTTCCTTTGTATAAAGGCAAAGGGGATAAAAGAGAGTGCAAAAATTATAGGGGGATAAGTCTGTTGAGTGTACCTGGTAAAGTGTATGGTAGAGTTATAATTGAAAGAATTAAGAGTAAGACGGAGAATAGGATAGCAGATGAACAAGGAGGCTTTAGGAAAGGTAGGGGGTGTGTGGACCAGGTGTTTACAGTGAAACATATAAGTGAACAGTATTTGGATAAGGCTAAAGAGGTGTTTGTGGCATTTATGGATTTGGAAAAGGCGTATGACAGGGTGGATAGGGGGGCAATGTGGCAGATGTTGCAAGTGTATGGTGTAGGAGGTAGGTTACTGAAAGCAGTGAAGAGTTTTTACGAGGATAGTGAGGCTCAAGTTAGAGTATGTAGGAAAGAGGGAAATTTTTTCCCAGTAAAAGTAGGCCTTAGACAAGGATGTGTGATGTCACCGTGGTTGTTTAATATATTTATAGATGGGGTTGTAAGAGAAGTAAATGCGAGGGTCTTGGCAAGAGGCGTGGAGTTAAAAGATAAAGAATCACACACAAAGTGGGAGTTGTCACAGCTGCTCTTTGCTGATGACACTGTGCTCTTGGGAGATTCTGAAGAGAAGTTGCAGAGATTGGTGGATGAATTTGGTAGGGTGTGCAAAAGAAGGAAATTAAAGGTGAATACAGGAAAGAGTAAGGTTATGAGGATAACAAAAAGATTAGGTGATGAAAGATTGAATATCAGATTGGAGGGAGAGAGTATGGAGGAGGTGAACGTATTCAGATATTTGGGAGTGGACGTGTCAGCGGATGGGTCTATGAAAGATGAGGTGAATCATAGAATTGATGAGGGAAAAAGAGTGAGTGGTGCACTTAGGAGTCTGTGGAGACAAAGAACTTTGTCCTTGGAGGCAAAGAGGGGAATGTATGAGAGTATAGTTTTACCAACGCTCTTATATGGGTGTGAAGCGTGGGTGATGAATGTTGCAGCGAGGAGAAGGCTGGAGGCAGTGGAGATGTCATGTCTGAGGGCAATGTGTGGTGTGAATATAATGCAGAGAATTCGTAGTTTGGAAGTTAGGAGGAGGTGCGGGATTACCAAAACTGTTGTCCAGAGGGCTGAGGAAGGGTTGTTGAGGTGGTTCGGACATGTAGAGAGAATGGAGCGAAACAGAATGACTTCAAGAGTGTATCAGTCTGTAGTGGAAGGAAGGCGGGGTAGGGGTCGGCCTAGGAAGGGTTGGAGGGAGGGGGTAAAGGAGGTTTTGTGTGCGAGGGGCTTGGACTTCCAGCAGGCATGCGTGAGCGTGTTTGATAGGAGTGAATGGAGACAAATGGTTTTTAATACTTGACGTGCTGTTGGAGTGTGAGCAAAGTAACATTTATGAAGGGATTCAGGGAAACCGGCAGGCCGGACTTGAGTCCTGGAGATGGGAAGTACAGTGCCTGCACTCTGAAGGAGGGGTGTTAATGTTGCAGTTTAAAAACTGTAGTGTAAAGCACCCTTCTGGCAAGACAGTGATGGAGTGAATGATGGTGAAAGTTTTTCTTTTTCGGGCCACCCTGCCTTGGTGGGAATCGGCCGGTGTGATAATAATAATAATAAAAAAAAAAAAAATTGTCTCGAAACTAATGTAAAAGAAAAACTAAGATTTATTTTCATACATCTGTAAGGTAAACCTATTTCATCATTATTTTTTGCTCAGATAATGAAAAAATAATTCTTTATTTAAACATTTAGAAATATAAAAGTAATCGCCATTATACCTATCGTAAAAATGTGTATTAAAATCTGTTGGGCAATCAACTAGCCATTATTTTCTCCAGACACAAAAACATATTATTGACGTGTGGTCCTAAGTATTTCCCATACTCTCACCGTCATATTGACCATAGGCCTAGAAGTATTTCCCATACTCTCGCCGTCATATTGACCGTAGGCCTAGAAGTATTTCCCATACTCTCACCATAATATTGACCATAGGCCTAGAAGTATTTCCCATACTCTCACCGTCATATTGACCGTAGGCCTAGAAGTGTTTCCCATACTCTCACCATCATATTGACCATAGGCCTAGAAGTATTTCCCATACTCTCACCATCATATTGACCGTAGGCCTAGAAGTATTTCCCATACTCTCACCGTCACATTGACCATAAGCCTAGAAGTATTTCCCATACTCTCACCGTCATATTGACCGTAGGCCTAGAAGTATTTCCCATTCTCTCACTGTTGAAAAATGGCATTACCAGCTAAGTTTAAATATAGGGAAACTTAACTTAGAAAGACAGCTCATCGCCTGCACAGCCACCCCTGCAGACGAGGTCTTGAGAAACTGTCGAAGTCTTCTCTCAACGGGCTGTAATGAGTTATAATTTGTAAGATTATAAATTTCCCCTAGGGGGTGTTATGTCAGCATATTTCATTCACTGATTGCTGACAAACTTACGTGTGTGGACTCAAAGGTCTGCATATCACAGGGGTTTATGATAAGTGACTAACTCACGATTTTATACTCAGCTGCGCAATCAATAGTAGCACATCACGAGTTAGAACACTTACCTGGGTATATGTATCTGACCCGTAATTATGCCCGGATATCCGTTGAGTTGATTGAAGAATAGTGTTCTTTGAAGAATGTCGCACTACACTCTGTTGAATCACAACACTCGTTGTTACACTGTTCATCAATAATTGTTCACACTATATCACTGAAGAAGCTAATCACACTTCTCTGTAAGTGTTTATTGTGTTTTGTGAGACACTTTGTTCACACTAACGCACAGATCGTTCTTTGTTGGTTATCCTGGCGTCAGTGTCACTCTCAGTAGAGTCAAAAGTAATCTGAAGACGCCACAGTGCCCCACGCCGTTACTGCCCCCAGCACAAAGGAAAAGCTGACATATTACCTTTGCTTCCTTGCCACTTCCTCCATGAGGCAAAGCAGAATGTTTAAATCTTGCTGTCTTAAGCATAGACAACAATGTCCACTATCTTTACTATGGTAATGAAGTGGGAGCAGGATTTTCCTTAATTGTCCTGCTAAGGTAAGAGATGTACTCTCTCTTATTAAAATCCACTCTGCAACACTGGACTGCAAGGAGCGGCGGTCGCTTGACCTAGTCGCATACTCGTACTGCATCTGCGATCAATTACTCACTGTAGCAGTAAACAAGACGCTTGCTCCTTCTGAGAGGGCTGGGCCCCTCAGGGCTGAAAGGGGCTGAAGGGGGCTGATACCCCCCTCCTGGAGAAAATTTCTCCACACTCACTGTCATATTGACTGTAGGCCTAGAAGTATTTCCCATACTCTCACCGTCATATTGACCATAGGCCTACAAGTATTTCCCATACTCTCACTGTCATATTGACCATAGGCCTAGAAGTATTTCCCATACTCACCGTCATATTGGCCATAGGCCAAGAAGTATTTCCCATACTCTGTCATATTGACTGTAGGCCTAGAAGTATTTCCCATACTCTCACTGTTATATTGACTGTAGGCCTAGAAGTATTTCCCATACTCTCACCGTCATATTGACCGTAGGCCTAGAAGTATTTCCCATACTCTCACCATCATATTGACCATAGGCCTAGAAGTATTTCCCATACTCTGTCATATTGACCATAGGCCTAGAAGTATTTCCCATACTCTCACCGTCATATTGACCATAGGCCTAGAAGTATTTCCCATACTCTCACCATCATATTGACCATAGGCCTAGAAGTATTTCCCATACTCTCACCATCATATTGACCGTAGGCCTAGAAGTATTTCCCATACTCTCACCATCATATTGACCATAGGCCTAGAAGTATTTCCCATACTCTCACCGTCATATTGACCATAGGCCTAGAAGTATTTCCCATACTCTCACCATCATATTGACCATAGGCCTAGAAGTATTTCCCATACTCTCAGTCATATTGACCATAGGCCTAGAAGTATTTCCCATACTCACCGTCATATTGGCCATAGACCAAGAAGTATTTCCCATACTCTCACCGTCATATTGACCGTAGGCCTAGAAGTATTTCCCATACTCTCACCATCATATTGACCATAGGCCTAGAAGTATTTCCCATAATCTCACTGTCATATTGACCGTAGGCCTAGAGGTATTTATCATACTCTCACCGTCATATTGACCATAGGCCTAGAAGTATTTCCCATACTCTCACCGTCATATTGACTGTAGGCCTAGAAGTATTTCCCATACTCTCACCGTCATATTGACCTTAGGCCTAGAAGTATTTCCCATACTCTCACCGTCATATTGACCGTAGGCCTAGAAGTATTTCCCATACTCTCACCGCCATATTGACCATACGCCTATAAGTATTTCTAATACTCTCACCGTCATATTGACCGTAGGCCTAGAAGTATTTCCCATACTCTCACTGTAACATTGACCGTAGGCCTAGAAGTATTTCCCATACTCTCACCGTCATATTGACCGTAGGCCTAGAAGTATTTCCCATACTCTCACCGTCATATTGACCATAGGCCTAAAAGTATTTCCCATACTCTCACCGTCATATTGACCGTAGGCCTAGAAGTATTTCCCATACTCCCACCATCATATTGACCGTAGGCCTAGAAGTATTTCCCATACTCTCACCGTCACATTGACCATAAGCCTAGAAGTATTTCCCATACTCTCACCGTCATATTGACCGTAGGCCTAGAAGTATTTCCCATTCTCTCACTGTTGAATAATGGCATTACCAGCTAAGTTTAAATATAGGGAAACTTAGCTTAGAAAGACAGCTCATTGCCTGCACAGCCACCCCTGCAGACGAGGTCTTGAGAAACTGTCGAAGTCTTCTCTCAACGGGCTGTAATGAGTTATAATTTGTAAGATTATAAATTTCCCCTAGGGGGTGTTATGTCAGCATATTTCATTCACTGATTGCTGACAAACTTACGTGTGTGGACTCAAAGGTCCGCGTATCACCGGGGTTTATGATAAGTGACTAACTCACGATTTTATACTCAACTGCGCAGTCAACAGTAGCACATCACGAGTTAGAACACTTTCCTGGGTATATGTATCTGACCCGTAATTATGCCCGGATATCCGTTGAGTTGATTGAAGAATAGTGTTCTTTGAAGAATGTCGCACTACACTCTGTTGAATCACAACACTCGTTGTTACACTGTTCATCAATAATTGTTCACACTATATCACTGAAGAAGCTAATCACACTTCTCTGTAAGTGTTTATTGTGTTTTGTGAGACACTTTGTTCACACTAACGCACAGATCGTTCTTTGTTGGTTATCCTGGCGTCAGTGTCACTCTCAGTAGAGTCAAAAGTAATCTGAAGACGCCACAGTGCCCCACGCCGTTACTGCCCCCAGCACAAAGGAAAAGCTGACATAGTACCTTTGCTTCCTTGCCACTTCCTCCATGAGGCAAAGCAGAATGTTTAAATCTTGCTGTCTTAAGCATAGACAACAATGTCCACTATCTTTACTATGGTAATAAAGTGGGAGCAGGATTTTCCTTAATTGTCCTGCTAAGGTAAGAGATGTACTCTCTCTTATTAAAATACACTCTGCAACACTGGACTGCAAGGAGCGGCGGTCGCTTGACCTAGTCGCATACTCGTACTGCATCTGCGATCAATTACTCACTGTAGCAGTAAACAAGACGCTTGCTCCTTCTGAGAGGGCTGGGCCCCTCAGGGCTGAAAGGGGCTGAAGGGGGCTGATACCCCCCTCCTGGAGAAAATTTCTCCACACTCACTGTCATATTGACTGTAGGCCTAGAAGTATTTCCCATACTCTCACCGTCATATTGACCATAGGCCTAGAAGTATTTCCCATACTCTCACCATCATATTGACCATAGGCCTAGAAGTATTTCCCATACTCTCACTGTCATATTGACCATAGGCCTAGAAGTATTTCCCATACTCACCGTCATATTGGCCATAGGCCAAGAAGTATTTCCCATACTCTGTCATATTGACTGTAGGCCTAGAAGTATTTCCCATACTCTCACTGTTATATTGACCGTAGGCCTAGAAGTATTTCCCATACTCTCACCGTCATATTGACCGTAGGCCTAGAAGTATTTCCCATACTCTCACCATCATATTGACCGTAGGCCTAGAAGTATTTCCCATACTCTCACATAACATTGTAGGCCTAGAAGTATTTCCCATACTCTCACCATATTGACCGTAGGCCTAGAAGTATTTCCCATACTCTCACCGTCATATTGACCGTAGGCCTAGAAGTATTTCCCATACTCTCACCGTCATATTGACCTTAGGCCTAGAAGTATTTCCTATACTCTCACCGTCATATTGACCGTAGGCCTAGTAGTATTTCCCATACTCTCACCGTCATATTGACCGTAGGCCTGGAAGTACTTCCCATACTCCCACCGTCATATTGACCGTAGGCCTAGAAGTATTTCCCATACTCCCACCGTCATATTGACCGTAGGCCTAGAAGTATTTCCCATACTCCCACCGTCATATTGACCGTAGGCCTAGAAGTATTTCCCATACTCCCACCGTCATATTGACCGTAGGCCTAGAAGTATTTCCCATACTCCCACCGTCATATTGACCGTAGGCCTAGAAGTATTTCCCATACTCTCACCGTCATATTGACCGTAGGCCTAGAAGTATTTCCCATACTCCCACCGTCATATTGACCGTAGGCCTAGAAGTATTTCCCATACTCTCACCGTCATATTGACCATAGGCCTAGATAATAAAGAGGAAACAGTCATAAATAACGAAGCTCAGCTATTGTTTCAGTTGATAAACATTAAAACCACAAACCAGACAGGAGGATTTAAAAACCTATCAAGAACAAATGTTAATTGTTACATCAAGTGGGAAATTAGAATGAAACTTTGTATGAAAACTTTTGTTCTGACTTTAATAAAGAATTAGACTCGTGTATGTTTATTTGTAGACGTTTCGCCGTCCAGTGGTTTGTGAATGGTGAACAATATCGACAAAATGAAGAATTACACATGTACAACATCTGGGTGTCTTTATTTGTAGACGTTTCGCCGTCCAGTCGCTTTGTCGATACAAATTCAAGGTATAATGGGAAGATTTTAGAAGTATAAACAAATTACGAAGTAATCCGCTCCTCAGTGTGAGAGGAGAAAAGGGATGGTGGTCGCGTGGGCAACGGCAAGTACTTGATTATATACCTGGAAAATACTTGAGGGCCTAGTCCCAAATGTGCACACTGCCATAACAAACCGGAGATATGGAAGGAAGTGAAGAATAAACCCAATGAAAAGCACGGGTGCCATGAGCACAATAATGGAACACTGTATGAACATTCGTGGTGACAGATTATTCAACATTTTACCAGAAGATAGAAACTGCTCGGACAAGTGTAGAATTCTTCAAGAAGAAATTGGGTATCTTTATTAGGTGCCAGATCAACTAGGTTGTGATGGATATGTGGGTCTACAGGCCACCGGCCACCAACAGCAACAGCTAGGTTGACCAGGCTTGGCCCATAACCAAACTCCGGGGGTAGAAAAGCTCTCGGAACTCATCAACCGTATATTCGTTGGCATTAGAGACGTAGACTGTTGCTTATGATATAAATTGCTTAGTCTGTGAATCTCTATTTTTTTCAGTCTAATATATATTATAATAATGGAGATGGTAGACGAAGGTAAGAGGTAATTTCAAGGTGTTCGGTACATAAGCCTTGACAGAAAGTGTTCACTTCCATAACCCTGATACAATGACGTCTACTCCTTAGACTTGATAGAAAAGGACTTCATTAAAAAAATAATTTCTAACCGCTGGCCCAACTTCTACATCTGTTTATTCACTCGTCTGGGGAACCGTCATTAATATTTGTTCTGAAAGCGAAGATAATATTGGGTTCCTTATCTCAGTGCAGCCGACGGATACAATGGATAACTCAAATATGGCAAAAAAAAAAAAGAAAAAAAAAAAGCCAGCAATAGCACCTATCTTCTGAAAAAAGTACTGTCCAGCAATAACATCGGGTGACTCACGAACTCTGCCTATCCTGGTAAATTCACTTCTGCCATGGCCAGCTTTCAGAAGATAAGCTTAGCTACAACCCTGGGTAGCCAGTAATATTTTGTTTACGTCGGTTGTTTACATACATAGAGGTTTTATGGTACCGCGCTTTAACTGTGGTATACCACACCTAGGATGAACTGCCCAAGATAACTTGCAGATAAATGTATACTTTTAGATGGTGACCATCGGGTGTATGAAGACATACCTAAACATCTCGCTCTGGTCAGTTAAGATAAGATAAGATTTCGTTCGGATTTTTAACCCCGGAGGGTTAGCCACCCAGGATAACCCAAGAAAGTCAGTGCGTCATCGAGGACTGTCTAACTTATTTCCATTGGGGTCCTTAATCTTGTCCCCCAGGATGCGACCCACACCAGTCGACTAACACCCAGGTACCTATTTGCTGCTAGGTGAACAGGACAACAGGTGTAAGGAAACGTGTCAAATGTTTCCACCCGCCGGGAATCGAACCCGGGCCCTCCGTGTGTGAAGCGGGAGCTTTAGCCACCAGAAGGTTCTCTGGGTTATAAATACGAGTGTTCTGAATACTGAATACAGGTTATATGCAAGAGAGACGTTGTCCGATCCATTATATTTCAATATATAATATCATTTCTCTGTATTAATAGTCTTATAATATTTTGTAACGCTTGGTTTCAATGTAATTGATTTCGTTACAAAATTAAGAAAGAGTATACACAGCAACAAATGAATACTAGCAATATCCATGAGTTAAATAGTCTGTTACTGATTTCAGAATTCATGACAACAACGAAGACAATTTTCCTCTGAGCTTCAGGACACCACCTTTCATCTGACACAATAAATGATTACATCGGCGGCTTCTCCACAACAATTATATTATTCAAATTTATTAACAAATAGTTTTTATCGTCAGTATCAAATAATATTTCGTAATAGTTGACAACGCAAATTTAAAATTAATACAGCACGAGCTATATTCTGTATTAAGACATGTTTGTCTACCTCATTTTTTTATTTTTATTATGGTGTTGTAACCGATGTTTTGCCCCAACTCTTGAGTCACTCTGCGTTAATGTTTATTAAGTAGAGCTAACACAGCACAAAAATTTTTAATTTTTTACATTATGACATAATTGAGAATGTTATTTTATTCTTTCTAGCATCATTGTATTTCATTTCAGTTCATTTTCTTCTCATACAGTTCACACACACACACACACACACACACACACACACACACACACACACACACACACACACACAGACCGCAGACAGAGTAAAGGCTAGGTGGACAAAGACAGCAAACCTCACTTGAGGAGGTGACCATAACACCGAGCATGTCTCCGGAGGCACACATCAACCAGATAACCGCGGCAGCATACGGGCGCCTGGTAAACCTGAGAATAGCGTTCCAATACCTTAGTAAGGAATCATTCAAGACACTGTACACTGTGTACGTCAGGCCCGTACTGGAGTACACAGCACCAATTTGGAACCCACACCTGGTCAAGCACGTCAAGTAATTAGAGAAAGTACAAAGGCTTGCAACAAGGCTAGTTCCGAAGCTCAGGGGAATGTCCTACGAAGAAAGGTTGAGGGAAATTGGCCTGACGACACTGGAGGCCAGGAGGGTCAGGGGAGACATGCTAACGACATAAAATACTGCTCGGAATAGACGAGATGGACAAAGACGGGATGTTCCAGAGATGGGACACAGACACAAGAGGTCACAATTGGAAGTTGAAGACTCAGATGAATCAAAGGGATGTTAGGAAGTATTTCTTCAGTCATAGAATAGTCAAGCCGTGGAATAGCCTAGAAAGTGAAGTAGTGGAGGCGGGAACCATACATAGTTTTAAGGCGAGGTATGATAAAGCTCATGGAGCAGGGAGAGAGAGGACCTAGTAGCAATCAGTGAAGAGGCGGGGCCAGGAGCTATGACTCGACCCCTGCAACCACAAATAGGTGAGTACAAATAGGTGAGTACGTATTATGTAATAATTTTAGAAAAATCATTCAGAACCTAACGAAAAAAATATATTTCATTGAGTTTGTGTATTATTAAATTATTGTAACCATATCTAAAATATATTTAGTTGAATTAGGCTAAATTAAATTGCGCTTGTTCTAATAAGGTTAGGTAAGTTTCTTAAGATTCCTTTGGTGCAAAGTTATTAATTTTTATATTAACATAAATGAAAAAATATATCTTTAAATGTATAAGAGAAAATTTTAGAAAAACTTAATTTTAAACGCGTTCTTGCTAATTGACCAGTTTTACCTATTCGGCACAATGTATATATATATATATATATATATATATATATATATATATATATATATATATATATATATATATATATATATATATATATATATAGGTTGGTAGACAGCAACCGCCCAGGGAGGTACTACCGTCCTGCTAAGTGAGTGTAAAACGAAAGCCTGTAATTGTTTTACATGATGGTAGGATTGCTGGTGTCCATTTTTCTGTCTCACAAACACGCAAGGTTTCAGGTACATCTTGCTACTTCTACTTACACTTAGGTCACACTACACATACATGTACAAGCATATATATACACACCCCGCTGGGTTTTCTTCTATTTTCTTACTAGATCTTGTTCTTGTTTATTTCCTCTTACCTCCATGGGGAAGTGGAACAGAATTCTTCCTCCGTATGCCATGCGTGTTTTAAGAGGCGACTAAAATGCCAGGAGCAAGGGGCTGGTAACCCCTTCTCCTGTATATATTACTAAATGTAATAGGAGAAACTTTCGTTTTTCCTTTTGGGCGACCCCTCCTCGGTGGGATACAGCCGGTGTGTTAAAAGAAAAAAAGTTACATATATATATATATATATATATATATATATATATATACAGGGAGGTACCACCTCTAGAACTGTCCTAGGGACCCTAATCCTCAGAGAAAAGAATAAACTTGCTTCAGGTAAAACTCAAGGTTCTCCCTGAAGCTGTTTGAGAATTTTCTCCTACCACCCTCTATATTTCAAGTATGTTTTATTTAAAGACAAAATACATTGACCAAACATTCAAAAAAATACAATAGAAAGTAAAACAACATAGGTAACTCAGTGCTACATCTCGAATACTTCGTCCAGCTCCCCGGCGGTGGGCCGTGTGTCCAGAATGCTGCAGGCATTTCCTCTCTGGATCGCAACACTGAGTCTCTGAAAGAGGAAGCTGGTCACCCTGTGGTCGTTGGTTTCTATGATGAGCTTTTCACCCAGCTCTTTGAGGAACTTTAGAGCACACTTGCCCCATGCTCCAAGGGTCTCCGACCCTATTGGAATGAAGTGACAGCAAGGGAGAAGGTCTTCATATTTTCGGATCTTCTGGGTCTCCCTGTGGCTGGCAGCTCCAACCCCTTCCACTACGGAGTATGGCAAGTAGGTGTCTGCCAATGTGGCGGCACAGGTGTAGTCCCAAGCAATCTGCTTTCCATCCTTCCAGGATAGCATAGTGGCTCCATCAGGACGCTTTTGACTTCCATCAGACCTCTGTACTTGGGATTCCTGTTGAGCTGGGCAACGGGCTGTGCCGAGGCTTCTCTTTATGATGTCATTGACCTCATGTCTGGCATACTTCCCTTCTGCTGTGTGACACACGAGACCATGAAGTCCGAATTGATCAGCTGTCGCTCTGCCGCAAATACACATGTGTTCGGTGAGGATGGGGGTGGCTAGGCGAAGAGCAACACCAATCCGAATGGCCTGTGGGTCGAGACGGGTGCCCAGGGAGGAATTGGGAACAGCTAACAGGAAATTTCCTGAGTGTGGTGCCTTCACTGCCAGGAGACGAGCTTTGTCCTTTCCTGAAGCATTGGAGAGCATTGTGTTGGCGATTTTTTCCATGATCGGTTTGTCCCAGTGGGACTGTTTGTGCTCTTTGGGAGCAGCTGGTCTACTGGAGGAGTCTGCAAGGGTGTCTCACCGAATAGCTGCTTCAGTAAACCTGGGGTCTTGAGCTCATATATATATATATATATATATATATATATATATATATATATATATATATATATATATATATATATATATATATATATATATATATATATATATATATATATATATATATATATATATATATATATATATATATATATATATATATATATATATATATATATATATTATATATACATACATATATATATACGCAGTACAAACTCCATAGCATCATGTTAAAGATTTAGGGATATTAAAAAAGTCGTTACAATAATTGATAGCATCCTAGGCTCACTGTTAACATTGGCTGCTGGACGCTTGTCATGCCTACCATCAATTTATCATCAAGCTGCCTCGGTCTTTCATAGAAAATCAACTTTTGCAGCCACAAACAGTTTGTCATTTGATTATTCGTGGATAGAAAATCCTGGTGAACTGATTGGTTTTCCAGATTTTTTTTTTTTAGGTGAGGTGAAGAATGTGTGGGTCAGGAAGTGGTGCTTGATATTTTGTTCTTTACTCTCCTCATGGTTCTCCTGATTATTCTCCTCTTTCTCTCCTCCGTCATTTAATCACACTCGCTCTTTTTTTTCTGTCTCTCTCGCTGTCGCTTTCGTTGTCGCTCTCGCTCTTTTCTCTCTTATACTTGCTCTCGCTCTTTTCTCTCTCGCTCTTTTCTCTCTTATACTTGCTCTCGCTCTTTAGTCTCTCGCTCTTTTCTCTCTCGCTCTTTTCTCTTTCGCTCTTTTCTCTCTCGCTCTTTTCTCCGTTCTAGCAGCAATGAGTTGCCAATCAATCCCTACTAATTTCAAAGCTTAGCATTATCATTTGCGCTCTGAAAATATTTAATATTAATCAACAAACGTATAAGATACAGGAAGAAGTTGGAGCCGCCTGTAAAGCAAAGCTTTCATTGTATCAGTGTATTTTCATTATCTGGATGCCAATTTGCTGTGGAAAATATTTTGAAATCGAGTAGACCGATGAATGAATGGTTGATGGAGTGATGTAATCGACAAGCTTTTAATCATAGTGAAAATGCTGATGGCTTATCAACTTTTACTACAATTCTGTAACTGTTTTGTGGCTTTCATTTTAGAAACATATTGAAATTCGAAACATAAATCTGCATGACATATTTGCATTACAATAAAATACAATACCAGGAACTATGAGTAACTATTTTAAATTTGCTTGCAAAGAGAAAATTATATAATTACAGTGTTTTAAATTATTTATTAAAGAGGTGTACACTGTATATAGCCAATGCTTTCTGCACTTACATATAATGTGATTTATTTAAACAAATGTACTCTTTAAACTATTTCTTGCCTAACTTCTAAGCCTTCGTGTATTCATATTTTGTAGTGCTACTGTGTATTTTAGTGAATAAATTTTTCGTGTCGGCTAAAAACGTGATAAATGTTCATTATATATATTAATAGTTTCAGCGTATTCAGACTCAGTAACTTCATAACTATAGGCATTGTACACAGTCTGGTGGCCTGGTGGTTAACGCTCTCGCTTCACACGGTGAGGGCCTGGGTTCGATTCCCAGCCAGAGTAGAAACATTGGACGTGTTTCTTTCCACCTGTTGTCTATGTTCCCCATCAGTAAAATGGGTACCTGGGTGTTAGTCGACTGGTGTGGGTCGCATCCTGGGACACTGACCTAAGGAGGCCTGGTCACAGACCGGGCCGCGGGGGCGTTGACCCCCGGAACTCTCTCCAGATAAACTCCAGATTAATCCCTGAACTCGTTGGATTGTCATAAATGCAGCTCTGCACTGACAACTTAAGTAGCACTCAGGTTCCGCTGCTCCCACTCACCCTTATGGATTAACCAGCATTTCCCTAAGGGTGAAGTGGGTGAGCCTTTGGAAGTATGATTGCTTCACTCCTGCTGCTTTCCCTAGATCTATTTTCTTTTTATCTGATGAATACCAGATACTTTTCAGATGAGAATTTTTAATGTCTCTATAATATTAAATGAAGCGGCATGTTGGCGATATATGACATGTCATCAACGTTGTCGTTTCTAAGTCATTATTAAATATTTATTGATGGTTGTCTTTTATATGCTTTCTGCTGCTACTGTTCTAATATTTTGCCTTCATCTCTGTGGCACCTGGCACTGGTCTACGTGATACTATACCATTCTTGCTAGAGTCGTACCCTTGAACGAATCTACGTGGACTTCCTACTCATTTTGGCAACAATGCAAGCTCTTGAAGATGTGTTAATTACAGTATGAAAGGCCTAGACCAATCGTTCAACTCCCCCAAGTGGTTACTTTGCATCATTTATCGTTGGTTTGCTATTATCCCCTAAGTAAAAAAGCGTGTATATGGAGGGGAAGGGGTGTTCTAGTTACAGCAGATCACATAAACTGAATAGATAGTATGTTGAAACACGCTACGGAACTGTGACGTAGGATTACTGGACTGACAGACTACTAAAAAAGAAGGAAACAGTAACTGCGGGAAGAGAGATTGCACATAGAACCAGAGAGTATGAGAGAAATAATCAACATACACAAAGAAAAATGACATATAAACATCGATGGATTAAAATGAAATTATGAAGGTTTCGGGAAGAGAAACATTTTTCATAAGGTTTAATGTTTTTCGAATGTATCTTCGCACGGTAAGAGGCTCCCAGACTGCGTCACTCCAGCAGATGATCTTTCCTTTCCCTTCCTTCCCCTTGCTTTCTTCCTTCTTCATTAGTAGACATTAACTTTTCCTCTAGCTCTTGTCTCTTAGAAGTAGTCACCTGCCTCCCAACCCATGTTACATCACAGTAGTACCAATATCTCTGTCTCTCTCTCTTTATCTCCGCCTGTCTGTCTCTCTTTTTACACAGGGTTTGACAAAGTTAGGTTAAGGATTCCTAACTTTATTGACAAGCTATTGACTAGTTAAAGATTCCTAACTTTATTGATAAGTTAAGAGCTGTTACCTACATCAGCTCATTTAAAAGCTCATTTTATTTTTGTTATGAAGCATACAAGTAGGGAACAGGATGAAGTTGAACCCATCTGTGGGCCAGCAATTTCATTTGATCAGCTGGCGTTATTTCGTTGATATCGATATGCTGTACGAACATGTTCCAGACTCGAGTCATCCTGAAAATAAATTATCTCAGCTGAAGATATGGTCAGGAGACGGGTACAATCAGAGTGAAGTTGCTGCTTGCTGCTCGTCTTGTGGTGTAGAAGCTCGCTTCTCGCTGTCTTCTGAGTGGAGCCAAGTTTGGTACTGTGACAATGTTGGTCTTGTACATAACAGAAAGGCCACCCACATCCCTCCCGTGTTGAAGGCTCTGCCGAAATGACAGATCTATCCAGGCGGGGTTCAGGCGAGAGCTAAGGGTCTTGCTCTGTTCTCAATTCTGTGAGGAAATCGCATATTAGATGGGGGGGGGGAGGGAATCCTAGAAAGTGGAGCATACTCAAGGCGTGAGCGTACTTGTGACTCGTACAGAATCTTTCAACCTTTACTGCCAAGTGGATGCTAGATACTTCGAAGTGCAGTAAGCTTCCTGGATGCGTTGTTTGCCAGATTTACAACATAGTTCTTCATAGACATCTTGACGTCGAATTTCACCCCAAGGATATCAACTTTATCCCCAGATACCAACACACTTCCATTCATACTTACCACTGCTCCAGCAATACCATCATGGTGCCTAGAGACTATTATCATCGTTTAACCCAGGTTGATACAGCTGTAAGCTGGTGAGTGATGTAGCATAGAGCTAAATGTTAAGTAAATGTTAGCGAGCAGTCATCTACATATGCATGGGATTCTGGGATGAGATGGAGGAGGTCGTTGAAGTAGACATTCCATAGTTATGGCCCAAGCACTTCCCCGTGGAACACTTGCCCCAGTAGGAAATCTTGCTGACTGTCCCATTGATAACAACCCTTAGAGATCTAACTTGAAGGTAATCACTGAGGAAACATAGTGCACTGCCTGTAATTCCCAGGGCATTCAGTTTTGCCAAGAGGCCCTGGTGCCATGCTCGATCGAAAGCACCAGCAATGTCCAGTGCAACTACACAGCTCAGTATGGACTCATCCAGTGACTGGTTCCACTTAGTGGAAAAGTTTAGCAATAGATCAACAACAGAGTAATCTTTTCTGTCATTTGCCGTGAGATTATTGTCTCAAGAATCTTGCCAGTGGTTGACAGGAGTGACACTGTAGTTACTGATTACTGGTCTGCTCTGCTCTTCCTTTTGTGAACAGGAACTACATTTGCCTCTATCCACAGAGAGGGCCATTTACACTGTGCTTGGCAGTACTGATAAGTGCGTGTTAGAGGTGCTGCTACCTGGCCTGCACATCTACGCAATATTCTAGGGCTGAGCTTGTTTGTGCCCAGCAATTTAAGAAGATACACCTCCTGCCTTGTTGTCACCAGTGACAGATTTGACACAGATTTCTCCTCTCTTTCTTTTTCTCTCTCTCTCTCCCTCTCCGTTGTAGTAAGCTTGAATTCACATTTCTTCGTATATCTTCTAATGTATCGAGAACTGTGTTTTGTGAAGCACTATAACTGTTTGGAGTTGAACTTTGATAAATTAGACACATGTACAAGACTTGGGTATCTTTATTGAGGAAACGTTTCGCCACACAGTGGCTTCATCATTCCATACAAAGGAGAACGGGGAAGAACAGGGAGAGCTTGAGGTAATCAGTTCCTCATCCTTGAGTCGATGTGGTCAGTCAATAAAGATATTTGTCTGTTCTCTGAACCATTCATCTATAATCCTGAGTTGAACTTTCGTTATCCTTTAAGTAAAAACATTTCATTTAAGGCAAATGTTTTTTCACATGAAAATATTCTGAGCTGATAATTACATAAGACTGAAATTTAACTCCAGATGATGAAAAATATGAATATATCTGACGAACAATGCAGTTTTCAAAATGTTGACAAATATAAAATATTTCCTAGTAGTAAATATCTTGCAATATAACTTCCTAAGGGTACGTAAAATCAATGTCATGAACTACGAAACTGCTTACTGTTTCCCCATAAGCAATGACTTAAGGCTACAGTAAAACCTGATACTCTGCATGACTGTGACGATGTAAGTCTGAAAGCTGACTCAGGAAAAGTGAATAAGACGCGGTAACACTAATTTTAATTCTGTAACACTGTTACAGTGTTACGTTGACTAAGAAGATGTAACACCGACTGTGACGAGGCACCACTGACAGTGTGCCATTGCAGGAGACACAGTATACAGAGCTGTCTGACACTATCAAATGATGTTGCTTTTCCAGTAATTAAGTTAGGGTGAGAGTTACACCAGCACTGTGGTTCTCTGAACAATTATTGGTACTCAGCGTTACGACAGGAGTTACTGAACACCATTACTACTCTCAACACAACAATTAGCTAGTACAACAGTACTTTTCTTCCCAGTGATATAATTCTAACGAAATATTCGCTTCAGTTGAAACGTCACTTCTAGGAAAGAAATATCTGTACTGACAATACAAATTTAATAAACGATATTCATTGTGAGCAATTTAATATTCAACAGTTTGGTAAAAAATCTATAATAATCAATTCAGAAATTATTCTGGAAACGGTACAGTAAAAATTGCTTGTATACGAGGACTAATTATGTTTAATGGTACTTAATGCCCGTTGGTTCAACTAGATACTAATATTATACATTTACCAAGTGAAAAAAGTTTGTGCGAGTGAAAATTTCTGACATCAAAGCACCTGATAAGCACAGCTGGGGGGTGAAAATAATAATAATTTTTTTTTTTTTTATGCAGAGAAAAGAGAGGAATATAAGAGTAAGAGAGCGAGCAACTATGAGACTTAAAGACACTCTTGAAAAAAAATCTATCATGGATTACTAATCTTTTTTGCAATGTTTTATATCATGTGCATTAATTCAAACGTGAGTTTCGCTGTTATAAATGATCTTTTATGTTCATATTCGGTTTAATTATATTTCTGAAGCTTTAATTTTCTCCACCTGTCAAGCAATCTAAATAAGTCTTTCCCTGAGACTAGAAGTAAAGGTGATGCTTCTTGCAGTAACTACCGACTCATCGTCCTGCAGTTGACCTCTCTCTCGTTCACAAGATGTGTCCCCCCACCCTGCATGCTCTCTTTCCCTTCTCTCGTGTCTGCTTACACATCATCCCCTCTCCCCTCAACCTGCTTCCTCTCACCCTACAAAAGTTATCACCAGCCCCTTCATCCTGCACTAGCCTATCACCTGCCCCTTCACCCTGTTTTCTTGTCACCTTACCATGTACTCTCTCCTATCCCTTGACTATGAGCTCTTCCCTTTTTTCTCGCCACATTCTTCTGACACAACATTCTAGACTTTTCATCATCACTTCTCGCCTTGCTATTAGCAACTCAGGAGGCTGAGTGCTGCAGCATCATTGATAATTCATCTGTATCTCTTGTCTCTCTCATAATTTACTCTCCGACCAGTAATAATCTTACGTTCCTGGTATTATATATGCCGTTTATTCGAGCATTCGGCGCTATATTGTGTTTGTGAGAGTTCTCCGAGCAATAAGAAAAGAGGATATTGTTAAACCTTTTCAGTTACTAGAGAAAAATAAATATAGGGCGCCGAGAACACTTTTCTGATGCTGTTAATGTCTCCTCAATCACATATCGGAAAGCGAAGCAATTATGTCAGAAATATGTGATGATGACTATGACAATACATACATAAATACATACATACATACATAAATACATAAATACACACAAAAATACAGTCATAGAGTAGTCAGGAAGTGGAATAGCCTAGCAAGTGAGGTAGCGGAGGCAGGAACCATACATAGCTTTAAGGTGAGGTATGATAAAGCTCATGGAGCAGGGAGAGAGAGGACCTAGTAGCACTCAGTGAAGAAGCGGGGACAGGAGCTGAATCTCGACCCCTGAAACCACAATTGAGTGAGTATACACACACACACACACACACACACACACACACACACACACACACACACACACACACACACATATATATATATATACACACACACACACACACACACACACACACACACACACACACACACACACACACACACACACACATATATATACACACACACACACACACACACACACACACACATACATAACTTTAAGAAGAGGTATGATACAGCTCATGGAGCTGGAAGAGTGACCGTGTAGCGACCAGTGAAGAGGTGGGGCCAGGAGCTGTGACTCGACCCCTGCAACCACATCTAGGTGAGTACAACTAGGTGAGCACACACACACACACACACACACACACACACACACACAGGAGCTGAGTCTCGACCCCTGCAACCACAATTAGGTGAGTACACACACACACACACACACACAGGTATAGAGGGTTCTCCCTATTCAATGGAAAACTGCCATTGTAGTGCCTTTTTGTAAGACAAGCGCTTCGAGATGCAACACTGCAAACTTCAAAACCATTGATTCCTCTTACTAGGCACCTCAAATGAAAATTCACACACATGAGCTATTAAATCTGCAACTAATTCACCTTCAGCCAGCAAATGGTGGAGTCAACCAGAGTGGAAAATACACTTACACTCATCTTCACTAATAATGACGTCCTGCTACCACACAGAACAGTATCAAAGACCATACACTCAGATCACAACATAGTAAAAGTAAAGACTTGTATGCGGAAAATTATATCAGTTATGAAGTTGCCTTCACGAAATTCAACTTCAATAACAAAACATACAGTGGGATCAAATAAACCATGTGCTAAATGAAAGAAGCTGGGACGAAATCCTAAACAACACGGTATGCTCAACGCACATTTCTTTAAAAAAAAAAGAAATGTAGATTGGAAAGAGAAAGAGTCCCTTTACAGGCGGATGCGAATAATCACAGAGATGCTGAGAAACATAAAATATCGAACTTAAGCTTAAGGAATCACAGAGGAGCCAAGAAACACAGGAAGAACTTAAAGCCATAAACGAAATTAAATAATATTTCTTTTTTATGCCAAATGTAGGGCTAAAACCACATCCAGTACTATGCCCCTGCTTAATGGGACTTACACAGATGACATCAAACAAATGGGTGAGATATGACTCACTCTTTAATGAGCCGTTTAATCAGACTAAGGGTTGACAATCTAAAGGGCTTTTTTATAACCGAGACTCAAAATTTAGTTAATTCAAGAATTTCTGATATTATACTAACACCAGAGGACTTTGTAAAAACAATAAATGACATACCCATGCACTCTGTCCCAGGCTCAGACTTGTGGAACTCCGTGTTCCGCAAGAACTGCAAGAAACCCCTTTGTTTCTTTAAATATTCTATGGAGAGAGGGAGCACAGACAGAGGGGTCATCCTACAGTCACTAAAAGCAACAGACACAGCCCCACTTCACAAAGGTGGCAGTAAAGCAATTGCAAAGAATGACTGACCAATAACACTAACGTCCGGCATTACAAAAAACTTTGAAAGGGTTCTAAGAAGCAAGATCACCACTCACTGAAATACCAATCAGTTCCACAACCCAGGGTAGCATGGGTTACAAGGTCCTGACTCCAGTGGAGAACAAACAAAATGCAGATATAGTAAACACAGACTTGCGAAATCCTACAAGTAGTGCAATCATAATGTAATAGCACACAGAATACGTGATAAAAGAGCAACAGGAAAAGTGGGTAGACAGATCTATAACTTTCTAAGAAACAGAACACAGAGTAATAGTAAACAGAGTGAAGTCAGAGGAGGCTACAGTGAAAAGCTCTGTTATCATCCTTTTTCTTATCCTCATATTTGACATAAACAGAGATGTAAGCCACATCATCGTGTCCTTATTTGCTGATGATACCCGAATTTTCATGTGTCATCCATCGATGATACTGCAAATCTCCAACCGGACATCAACCAAATCCTTAAATAGGCCGCAAAAACAAAATGAAATTCATTGAAAGCAAATTTAAATTACTCCGCTATGGAAAACTTGAGGAAATAAAAACTGGATCGGAGTATAAAACAAATTCCAGTCACGCAGTAGAGCGAAAAACTAATGTGAAGGACCTGGGAGTGACATGCCAGAGAATCTGGCTTTCAAAGATCACAACAATGTATCTACCGCATCTGCTGGGAAAATGATAGGGTGGATAATGAAAACCTTCAAAACTACAGATGCCAAGCCCATGATTCTCTTCAAATCGCTTGTTCTTTCTAGGCTGGAATATTGCTGTACACTAACGGCCTCCTTCACGGCAGGCGAAATTGCAGACCTTGAGAATATACAGAGAATTTTCACAGCATGTTGAAGTAAGATAAACCACTTAAATTACTGGGAACGATTGAAGTCCTTTGATTTGTACTCCCTAGAACGCTGGCGAAAAAGATACATGATAATATACACTCTGAAAATCCTAGAGGGACTAGTCCCAAATCCACGAACGAAAATCACTTCCTAGGAAAACAAGAGACTTGGCAAGAGATGCAGCATCCTCCCAGTGAAAGGCAGGGGTGCCACTAGTACTTTAAGGGGGTGCCAAGACTGTTCAGCTGCCTCTCAGCATACATGAGGGGGATTACCAGTAGACCCCTGGCTGTCTTCAAGGAGCTAGACAGCCACCTAAAATCAGTACCTGATCAGCCAGGCTGTAGTTCGTATGTCGGTTTGTGTGCGGCCAGCAGTAACAGCTTGGTTGATCAGGTCCTGATTCACCGCGACGCCTGGCCACGGACTGGGCTGCGGAGGTGTTGACTACCTTCTCCAGGTATACTCCAGGTATACAGTTTGCAAGTTTCTAGAACACCTGAGTATCAGGCAGTATGGTATCTGGAAACTCATAATTTTCTCTCCCCTTGTTAATTATTTTTTGTAAGTGCCGTTCAATTATCAACTCCATAAACCGCTTAGATACCTGTGTTCGCCATACTATCGCTAATAATGGCTCGGTTATTGCAGTCTTTCTTGAACTTAAAACTGTTCATGACACCATCTGGCTCATTCCTTGGGTCTCTTTTCTCCCTTCAGATATTTGGTCGTCTCTGTCGATGATTTTGTTATAGCTTGTGCAGGCGCTGACTGTCACCTTTAGTAGCCTCTCTCCAGCATGCTATTGATCGTGTTTTCCACTGGACTACCTCTCATGGTTTTACAAGGCGGCCTGTTTCCCCTAAGAACCCTTTGTGCCTGTATGGTTCCTCTATTAATGAACGAGTTACTGTCAAATTTCTCGGTCTTCATTTTGTTCTTCCCAAGTTGAGAGCCTTTATGCAGAAGTGAACATTCCAATTTTGCAATTTCGACGCGATGTCCATTGTCTCCGTCATTTTTGTCTGCTCTCATGACGGTAGCGATCCTTCCACATATAGGATGGTAACAGATGCTAAAAAACCTCTTTTTAATAGTTATCCCATTTGCTCACCACTTTTCTCTCCGTATTTACTCTCTATTGGCTTCCCTTAATTTACCTTCCTTTAACGTCCATAATGCATCTAACTTTTCATTCCCTCCTTGGGAAGTCCCGGCAATTTGTGTTCTTCCACATTAACATGTGCGAAAGCATACTTGTATGCTGTGTTTTGACGCTTGATCTTTCTTGATCACATGCATACTTATTCTCATCCTATTGCCGTGTACACGATGGTTGTTGATCCTTTAATGGTGCCCGGTATGAAGCAGTTTTTCCTGACAAAATCATCCGAGTTCATTTACTATATTCTGCAGGTGCTTTCATAACAGAGTTGTATGCAATTTTTATGCCCAGAATACATATTGCGTCTATGTCCACCTCTTCATTCTTAGTCGTTTCCGACTCCTGTAGTGTGTTACAGGCTATCTAGAAATTTGATTCCCTTCATCCCATCGTCCTACATGTACAACTTTAGTTATATTGCATTTCTAGCAAACACAAAGATATCGATCGTTTTTGCTGGGTCTCTGGACACTTTAATGATCAGGTAGAGTCAGTAGTTTGGTCACCAGTTCATGACCTCCCAATTTCATGCACGGTATTATTTTTTCGGACTATTTTTCAGTGATCTCTCGATAACTTTGTAACCATTGACGACAATGATGGTTCGAGTTGGTCACCTATAAAAAAAAATGTGACAAACCACATTTAGGCATTGTAAGTTCAAAATATCTAAATATTGTCTTGTTGATCAGCACACTTATTCAAATTAACCTCATTGCTTAAAGTCCCACTTTTGACGCAGACTCTGAATTTTTAACAACAGTTAACCTGTTACAACATCTCTGATTTTATTTTACCTTTTGTTTACACTCCCATGCCCTCGCTAACTCTTAATCTTGCACATTTATGCCCTCTTTTAACACACCTCTCCCAGCAACTCATTGACACTTTGAGGTTGAATGCATAATTATGTATTATTAGGATTAGAAATGGAGAGAGTGTTGCAAGTAAGGCCAAATGGTCGCGTGAGGCTCGAAGGGAGAGAGAGAAAAAGAGGAGTTTGTTGTTGGTAGGATCAGATAGTCATATGTTGAAGGCATGGCTAGAGGATTGTGTTTTGTTGGCTGGGCTAGAGAGCTACGTTTTGCTGGCAGAAATAGAGGGTTGTGTTTTGCTGGCAGGGATAGAGGGTTGTTTTGCTGGCAGGGATAGAGGGTTGTTTTGCTGGCAGGGATAGAGGGTTGTGTTTTGCTTGCAGGGATAGAGGGTTGTTAGGTAAGACACATATGCAACAGTTAGGTATCTTTATTATGAAACGTTTCGCCTACACAGTAGGCTTCTTCAGTCAAGTACAGAAAAGTTGATAGAAGCAGAAGATACTTGAAGACGATGTAATCAGTCCATCACCCTTAAAGTTTTGAGGTGGTCAGTCCCTCAGTCTGGAGAAGAGCATTGTTCCATAGTATGAAACAATATGGAGAAGAAGTGACAGGATGGAGCTTTTATAGCGCCAAGAGGTGAGACGTAGGCCACTAGGAGAGGTAAGAACTCAGATGTTGAGAAGTCAGGTCCCTCTCAAATCCAGCCCCTCTCACTAGTGGAAGTTGTCGAAGTTGATTGCAGGTCTGTACCAAGATACCCTTGTGTTGCAGTGTCTGACAGATTGAACATTAAAATGGTATAAAATACCGACAGGTTGTTAGGTAAGACACATATGCAACAGTTAGGTATCTTTATTGTGAAACGTTTCGCCTACACAGTAGGCTTCTTCAGTCAAGTACAGAAAAGTTGATAGAAGCAGAAGATACTTGAAGACGATGTAATCAGTCCATCACCCTTAAAGTTTTGAGGTGGTCAGTCCCTCAGTCTGGAGACGAGCATTGTTCCATAGTATGAAACAATATGGAGAAGAAGTGACAGGATGGAGCTTTATATAGCGCCAAGAGGTGAGACGTAGGCCACTAGGAGAGGTAAGAACTCAGATGTTGAGAAGTCAGGTCCCTCTCAAATCCAGCCCCTCTCACTAGTGGAAGTTGTCGAAGTTGATTGCAGGTCTGTACCAAGATACCCTTGTGTTGCAGTGTCTGACAGATTGAACATTAAAATGGTATAAAATACCGACAGGTTGTTAGGTAAGACACATATGCAACAGTTAGGTATCTTTATTATGAAACGTTTCGCCTACACAGTAGGCTTCTTCAGTCAAGTACAGAAAAGTTGATAGAAGCAGAAGATACTTGAAGACGATGTAATCAGTCCATCACCCTTAAAGTTTTGAGGTGGTCAGTCCCTCAGTCTGGAGAAGAGCATTGTTCCATAATAAAGATACCTAACTGTTGCATATGTGTCTTACCTAACAACCTGTCGGTATTTTATACCATTTTAATGTTCAATCTGTCAGACACTGCAACACAAGGGTATCTTGGTACAGACCTGCAATCAACTTCGACAACTTCCACTAGTGAGAGGGGCTGGATTTGAGAGGGACCTGACTTCTCAACATCTGAGTTCTTACCTCTCCTAGTGGCCTACGTCTCACCTCTTGGCGCTATAAAAAGCTCCATCCTGTCACTTCTTCTACCGTTTCCACTCGATTAATTCTTATTATCTCATTCACTGTTTCTCAAAACAGAGTTGGTTACCTTAAAAATGGGGGGAAAATGAAAAAACGCTTCCCATCTAAGTCAGTTTGTAAAGTTCATTTGTAGCTGTGAGTGGCATCATTTCCAGAAAGCCAGAGCAGATAACTGTGTTAGTTGCACCCGTCGCGTCGTCTGAAGTCATTTTGCATCATAACTGTGATAATTTTTGTTAAATCTGTCACGTTGGGTTTCTTGTGTCCTTCCTTTTCCTCTGTAACCGAACGTACGCTTAAATTTAGAATTAATTTATTTTCAAGTGTTAATGAGATTTAATTTTGATTTTGAATACCTAATAAGCTCTATTAACTCCGCTTTAACAAATAATTGTAGAAGTTTTAGTTTGGTACATCAAATGCAATTAGGAATTTGAATATTTCTTACTTCCAGTGAATTTAAATGGTGAAGAGGGGAAAATCAGAAATATTTTTATGCTATCAATTATCCACTTTAATAGAAAGATCTATGCAACTAGAAATACCAAGGTTGTTAAGTCTTTTATTAGGTGTGATGCGTGGAGATTAAGACTTGACAGCTATATGAATACTGTCGTTGAGGCGAGAATATGAAGCTCCTCAGTATGACGCTCCTCAATATGACACTCCTCAATATGACGCTCCTCAATATGACGCTCCTCAATATGACGCTCCTCAATATGACGCTCCTCAATATGACGCTCCTCAATATGACGCTCCTCAATATGACGCTCCTCAATATGACGCTCCTCAATATGACGCTCCTCAATATGACGCTCCTCAATATGACGCTCCTCAATATGACGCTCCTGAATATGACGCTCCTCAATATGACGCTCCTCAATATGACTCTCCTCGATATGACGCTCCTCAATATGACGCTCCTCAATATGACTCTCCTCAATATGACTCTCCTCGATATGACGCTCCTCGATATGACTCTGCTCAATATGACTCTCCTCAATATGACGCTCCTCAATATGACTCCTCGATATGACGCTCCTCAATATGACTCTCCTCAATATGACTCTCCTCGATATGACGCTCCTCAATATGACTCTCCTCAATATGACTCTCCTCGATATGACGCTCCTCAATATGACGCTCAATATGACTCTCCTCAGTATGACTCTCCTCGATATGACGCTCCTCAATATGACGCTCCTCAATATGACTCTCCTCAATATGACTCTCCTCAATATGACTCTCCTCAATATGACTCTCCTCAATATGACTCTCCTCAATATGACGCTCCTCAATATGACGCTCCTCAATATGACGCTCCTCAATATGACGCTCCTCAATATGACGCTCCTCAAAATGACGCTCCTCAATGTGACTCCTCGATATGACGCTCCTCGATATGACGCTCCTCAATATGACTCTCCTCAATATGACGCTCCTCAATATGACGCTCCTCAATATGACTCTCCTCAATATGACTCTCCTCAATATGACTCTCCTCAATATGACTCTCCTCAATATGACTCTCCTCAATATGACGCTCCTCAATATGACTCTCCTCAATATGACTCTCCTCAATATGACGCTCCTCAATATGACGCTCCTCAATATGACGCTCCTCAATATGACGTTCCTCAATATGACGCTCCTCAATATGACTCTCCTCAATATGACGCTCCTCAATATGACTCTCCTCAATATGACGCTCCTCAATATGACGCTCCTCAATATGACGCTCCTCAATATGACGCTCCTCAATATGACTCTCCTCAATATGACGCTCCTCAATATGACGCTCCTCAATATGACGCTCCTCAATATGACGCTCCTCAATATGACGCTCCTCAAAATGACGCTCCTCAATGTGACTCCTCAATATGACTCTCCTCAATATGACTCTCCTCAATATGACGCTCCTCAATATGACGCTCCTCAATATGACGCTCCTCAATATGACTCTCCTCAATATGACTCTCCTCAATATGACTCTCCTCAATATGACGCTCCTCAATATGACTCTCCTCAATATGACGCTCCTCAATATGACGCTCCTCAATATGACGCTCCTCAATATGACGTTCCTCAATATGACGCTCCTCAATATGACTCTCCTCAATATGACGCTCCTCAATATGACTCTCCTCAATATGACGCTCCTCAATATGACGCTCCTCAATATGACGGTCCTCAATATGACGGTCCTCAATATGACGCTCCTCAATATGACGCTCCTCAATATGACGCTCCTCAATATGACGTTCCTCAATATGACGCTCCTCAATATGACTCTCCTCAATATGACGCTCCTCAATATGACTCTCCTCAATATGACGCTCCTCAATATGACGCTCCTCAATATGACGCTCCTCAATATGACGCTCCTCAATATGACTCCTCAATATGACTCTCCTCAATATGACGCTCCTCAATATGACGCTCCTCAATATGACTCTCCTCAATATGACTCTCCTCAATATGACGCTCCTCAATATGACGCTCCTCAATATGACGCTCCTCAATATGACGCAGACGGTCAGACGCGAAGCCGCTCATTTAGCACACTCGACGCATGGTAAAAATAACGGGTGTAACAAGGTTTGTCGTTGATGTAATTTATATCTGAAGGAGAAATTTTTGGTACATCGGTAAGTTCTGAGGGAGACGGAAGAAGTATAAAAGTGAAGGTTAAGAGTTTAGTAAGAGAAAAGATAAGTGAGAGACGAAGAAGTATGAGGAAGATGAACGAGTTAAGTGCAATTGTAGTAGTGGATTAATGTAGAGTATTGAAGAGTGAGAGTAGAGGTATAAAGACAGTGTTAGGTCAGAGGGAAGTGAGTTAAGATATACAAGAGGAAAGCAGATAGATTTATAGTCTATATCTAAGCTATCTTCTTGAAAGTATTAACCACAGTCTGTCTACCTATTCTTCTGTCTAGATATTTAAGATTAAGATGGTACAACAAAAGGCTCTCTTCCTGCTCTCGAATCACTCCAACTGGCGGTATGAAAAAGTCGGTGATCGATTGCCATTACGTAGCCTATGATAATTTTGGCTTTACATTTTAAGTTCAGAAAACTAATACAATTAACCTGTACACTGGTAACCTTACAAGTGGACTTAAGCTCCACTGTCCCACGTACGCAAACTTCTTTGGAAAAAAAAAAAAACTACGCAACAATGTTCAGACATAACTTTCCAGAGTTATTGTAGGGTATAACCCCACCTATGGTTTGAATGTTTGAATTGCCAAAACCAAGTAGATACTTTATAAAAAGATACCTGATAGACCAATATTTGACCAGCAATACAGTAGAAGCACAAACAAAAAGCAAAATAGAGCCCTAAAAAATATTTATGACTGTGAGGAAAGAATTAGCTATACATTGTGTTGCTGATAGAATACCTGAAGTGATGGTAATGGTAAGATTAAAACTTTTGAGTGGTAATGAAAAAAACTATGTTGCGTCTAGAGAAATATTAGAACATTCTAGTCATGGTACAAGTGAGTCAAGATGGATTAAAATAACATGCATGCAAATAATTTTTAGGGCTTGAACGTTACCATTATAAGCAATGGCATTTTACTCTACACTGAAATGTAATAATTTCTGATACCACAATGGTCACTGTTAAACAGTGAAATGCAAAAAAAAAATTATATAAAATAAGGCTCTATATAAATATTTTCCCTGTAGTATACTGAAAGTGGACGTGTATTATTCCCTGAAAACAAACTCGTTTTATCCCTGTCAGTCAGGCAGTGGGCAGGACAGGAGCAGATGAGAGGTGTGTTTAGTTCAGTAGGAGTCGGGTGGTGACGGGGGTAAAGTCATCATGTTTAGGCGTTAGTTCGGGTAGGTAATTTTGGTAAGTTATTTAGTGTATACTATAAGTGTTCTGAAGTGTTTTCATGTTAATTTGTAAGGCTCTAGTATGCAGAGGCCTGTTTATGCGAGAGTACTGTATGGTGTTTTGACTGCTGGTAATTAGTCTACCAGACAGAAGTGAAGACGGGGGTGTGTATGTCATGGTGCCTCCCTGATGATTTATTTTGTTTAACTCATTAGTAGCAGTATGCTAGTGAGATAACGTGAACTGGAGTGTGATGGTTTTCTGAAGTAGATTGTAAGTTGTATATAAGTTACTATTAATATAGATATATTTTTATATAGGTGAATCTTTGCCCTTCTTTCCTAATAATAATTAATATTGTTTAATATACGAGTACATGCTGGCCCAAGGTTTACTGTGTTTTTCAGAGTAATTTTATAACCCCTAGACAGCAGTGTGAGCAGCCTTTAGGAGCCAGGAACATTTTATTTAAGTTACGACATCAAAGTCCTAACATCACCTATCCCAAGAAAATTATTCAGAATCTGTTCAACAGCCTCTCACCAGCCATAAGGGGAATTACCACTAAACCACTGGTTGTCTTCAAGAGGGAGCTGGACAGATACCTAAAGTCAGTGCCAGATCAGCCGGGCTGTAGTTGTACGTTGGACTGCATGCGGCTAGCAGTAACAGCCTCTTTGATCAGGCCCTAATCCACCAGGAGGCCTGGTCATGGACAGGGCCGCGGGGGCGTTAATCTCCGGAATACCGTCCAGGTAAACTCCAGGTAATCCTCATATTCGAAAGTATTCTAAACACTTTGCTCAGGAGAACATGCGCTACCTTTGATTTTGTTTTTTAAAACATCGGCCGTTTCTACCAGGGCAGATGACCCGAAAAGGTAGAAACACTTTCATTAATCATTCCATCACTGTCTTGCCAGAGACGTACCGGCACTAAAGTACAAAAACTGCACCATATCTCCACTTCTCCTGCAAACCAAAACTAATATCACACAATGTTTGTGCTGATGGTTCCATTAACTCGGAAGTGGAAGAGCGGAAAGTGATGTTACTGTATCCAACCTTGACACTACTGTAATAAAGATGCATCATATTTTATTAATTGTAATACATCTCTGTACTGTAGTACCAACAAAATGGTATAGGATAACAGCACTTTCCGCCCTCTTACTTTTAACTGACAAAGAGTAGACAGAAAGAACTATTATCGTAACCCTGCTTGTCGGTACTAAAGTACAGAAAAGTAATGAAATTAATAAGTTTTAATATTTAAATTTGAATTCATTATACATCAAGCTTAAAGAAATGTCACTGTTAACGCAGATAGCTTCTGAGGGATTAAAGGGGTAGGCCCGGCCCTCTTTGGGGGTTGAAATTTTACTAATTGGCCAAGCTTTATGATTTTTTACACCTGATAATAGTTCAAAATGCTTAGCTTGAAGGAACCCTCTTCAAGGCTGCAATAATAATTATAAATAACACAAATATAAACGTTTGACAAAAAAAAAGTGAGGGTACCTACTATACAGTGCGACAAAAGCAGAGAATTAATCTTCACAAACTCACTGTTATAGTCGAGATAGATAAATTACTGTTAAAACTGTCAACTCGCCAAACAGACATAAAGTGCTAAGTGAGAAATACCAAAATGTATTTCTCATACATGCTGAAACACCATCTATTCAAAATTTATCAACACTATTAAATTCCATTAGGCATTCTCAGGCATTGTCTGGGTAGGGGACGAGACATCACTAGACTAGTGGGTCGTTGTAGTTCCTTGCCAGTGGAACAAGAGCTCTGTCCAACAGTCTTCTCGGGTGAAATTAAGAGTATTTTACAAGTATTCAACAAACCATACCTAATCAGCAGCTATGACTGTGGAGAAAATTTTATTGACGAATTTATGTCGCATTGCATCTCGCTCGAACCTGAAACCAAATCAATAATACCTGCCTAATGACTACCACATTCTCAGTGTTCAATAACAAATGAACGTTTTTACAAGTTGCTTGACGACAAAGCCATCACACCTGGAATGCGCCATACATCTTAGTTCCCAAGAAAGATGGACATTGACACCCTCAGTAACTGATTTCTGGAAGATGAATACTGAAACAATTCCAATGATTTTCTGCTTCAAGTCCTCGATAACTTGCACACAAGTTAGGCGACAATAAATTTTTCTCTTTCCTAGATTTATTAGAGGGGTTTTGGCACGACCTCTTCACAAGGACAGCCAGTGGATTACAGATTTTTCAATCCCTATATATGATTATTATTTCCTCTAAATTAGACAGTCTTCCCCGGTAACATTTTCAGTTTTCATGGCAAGCAACTTTAGGAGACTCATGGGTATCATCGCCTTACAATGTATTTATATGACTGAATCGTCATGTCAAAACATGTGAAGATACATCTTCAGAGACTGGATTAGGTACCTAGTAAGTGTGAACGAGGAAATTTGATGACAGTTTCCAAATGAAAGTTCTTTAAGTCTGACATCAATATTTTTTAGTCACCTAGTCACTCAGAGAGAGAGAGTACGTCTGTCCAGAAAAGAGTAACAACTGTCAGTCTTCCCATACCTCCACCTTCCTTCAACTCCACATTCTCCTCCGTCTTTCTTCCCTCACCTCCATAATCCCTTTCCACCAGTTTCCCTAACCTCCATCATTAAAACCAGCCTTTTCCTTCATCTCAATATTCACTCAACACCCCTTCCATCCTTCAACCTTCCATCCCCCACTTTCTATCGCCCCCACCTTCCATCACCTCCACCTTCCCTCACTCCCACCTTCCCTCAGTCCCACCTTCCCTCAGTCCCACCTTCCCTCACTCCCACCTTCCCTCACTCCCACCTTCCCCTCACTCCCACCTTCCCCTCACTCCCACCTTCCCCTCACTCCCACCTTCCCCTCATTCCCACCATACCTTCCCCTCATTCCCACCATACCTTCCCCTCATTCCCACCATACCTTCCCCTCATCCCCACCATACCTTCCCCTCATTCCCACCATACCTTCCCCTCATTCCCACCATACCTTCCCCTCATTCCCACCTTCCCCTCACTCCCACCTTCCCTCACTCCCACCTTCCCTCACCTCCACCTTCCCTCACCTCCACCTTCCCTCACCTCCACCTTCCCTCACCTCCACCTTCCCTCACCTCCACCTTCCCTCACCTCCACCTTCCCTCACCTCCACCTTCAACTTTCCTCACTTTCCTACATGATTTTAGGGTGGGTCAGAAGGGGTCAACTTAAATGTGATCCTTGTGAGAGGACTGGGATGCTGTGTCGCCATTGACCGTGATTTATAGTGAATCTGGAAGGTGGGACACTGTCAGTTAAGATGGAATGCGAGGCGAGTGTAAGATGATGTGTTGATAAGAAGAGGGAAGAGAAGAGGTGATATGAAATGTGGGTTGCAGAAGATGGTGAGAGTACGTACGTGTCCCAGTGTGATGTACACTGAATCATTCTCTCCTGGTGTGATGTGTGCTGAGAGCAGCTGTGTCCCAGGGTTTGCTGTTCTCTGAGAGAAACACTGGATCATAATGAGTTGTTCAGTAAAAGATGCACCGTCTCGTTTTGTAGTTTATAATGCAAGAAACATTTCCTCCTGGTGTGGAGTACTATGAGAAAAACATTATCTCCTTGGATAATGTACACAGAAAGAGGTATTTTCTACTGGTGCTTCTTTTGAATCATTTTATTCCTGGTGTGATATACACTTTTAGAAGCACTGTGAATATCTTCAGTGTATTTATTTTACTTATTTTATAACGTACTTCCTATTCAGTGTGGTGTTAGTCTGCAACGTCATGTTATCCTTCTCTTAGAGACACTGTCAGCTCTTAAAAGCTGAAATGAACAAAGAAATGTACAGTCAACATATTAAGTACATAAAATATTTTGGCATCTCGTCTAATAATTAATCTCATGCCAGTGCAAAAGAGCAAGTTTAATTGCTGACTCAACGATGCTTAACAATAATACAATGACCATCCTCGCCGCCCTCCAACACTGCCTGTTGGAGGGTAATTCGTAATTCACGTCATGAGCCAGGCTTATGACGTGAATTACGAATTACACGCTGGGTTGGAACGACCCGGGCGAGCAATCCATATTACGCCTCTGGAACAAAAGCCTTCTACACCCATCTCCCAGACAACACTACTGAATAATCACATCCATCATATCGAATTATATTTCACTTTGTCTTGCTGAGGTAGCTTGAGAATCGTCGGTGTTATTCTCACTGAGTGGTTCCTCCAAAGGCAGGTAGAGCAATGAATTGTTGTTTTTTCCTCGGCATAATGCATAATTCTGCGACCCATAACTAATTTAATATAATAGGACAAATTAACGCATCACATTGTAAGACAAAAAAAAAAAAGCATATCGAATATTGGAAATCTTGTTGAAGCTAGTTTGATACCGAAGATAAATTATTATTGGCCAAGACAAATAAAACAAGATTTGAAAACTGAGACACATGTGCAACATCTGGGTATCTTTATTTTAGACGTTTCGCCATCCAGTGGCTTTATCAATACAGATTCTAGGACATAATTTGAAGATAGTAGAACTATATACAAAAGATGAGGTAATCAGTCCCTCAGCCGTTGGTGTCAAGAGCACGATAAAGTTACCCAGATGTTGCACATGTGTCTCAGTTTTCATCTTGTAGGTACTGTATACCATTCTTTACAACTTGTCAGGCATTGCAACATCATGGAATCTTGGTTCAAAGGACATCTACATGACCTTCTTCACGGCTACTACAACTACTACTACAATTTACCCATCCCTTTGGGTATGACCTGCTTCCACCGGGGAATCCCGCCTTCCAGTGACACGTCCCAATCCGCCTGGCGTTAGTATATAAGCGCCAATCTCCTTGCCTCTGTAATAAAGTTGGTAGAATTACCGACAATATGTAAAGTAAAAGGACACAGGTGCAACTAATGTGGCATTTTATTGCGGCAACGTTTCACTCTCCAGGAGCTTTATCAAGCCATTGGCTTGATAAAGCTCCTGGAGAGCGAAACGTTGCCACAATAAAATGTCACATTAGTTGCACTTGTGTCCTTTTACTTTACTCCTTGCCTCTGCTCCAGAATCTTCACGACTACGGTGCTCTTCATACCAACTCCAAGGCTGAGGGACTGATTACCTCATCTTTTGTATATACTTCTACTGTCTTCAAATTATGTCCTAGAATCTGTATTGATAAAGCCACTGGATGGCGAAACTTCTACAATAAAGATATCCAGATGTTGCACATGTGTCTGTTTTCATCTTGTCTGTATTGTATACCATTCTTACACAAAGCAATATTTCATGACCCATTCAAGGCTTCGTTGCTAATAGTGTGTATATCTCCTAACGGAACTACAACTTTCAGAATAATCTGCTGTTGCTCAGGTATGTGAAGGACACTTCTTTATAAAGTTCCTACGTCGCTTCTTCTTCCCATCAGCGTAAGAGAAGCCCGTGAGAAGTGTTCCCAACGACTCCCTTCTACAATCACATTTAACTTCGGTCATGATAGATGGATATCATTAGTGTTTTGTCTGTGTCTAGTGCTTTAAGTTTCAGAAATTAGTGGTCGTTCCCAGCCATTTTTTTCTGTTTGTTTAACTGACGGAGCGAAGGGAGGTAGGGATAGGCTTTGATCACTTTTTTGAACTGAACAGTAAGATCGAACTATCTTTGGAAATCATGAAGGTAGTGGGGAAAGTGGAGACGAGGCGAGCACTTTCCAATTACTTCATTTACGAAGGTACAGTTGCCCTCTGAGAAACAGAATGTGAGCAATATTTCCCATCTTCTGTGAGGGCTCTCCCAGTTTTTTATGTTTCTTTGCATCATTGTAATATAATTTGACAACAAGCATTCAGCATAAGTGAAAATATGAGACCAGTTATAGCAGCCTTGAATCAATGATGAGCAAGATGTGGCCGTCCAGAGCCTCTTAAGTCTCCCATGTATTATTATTATTATTAGAAGTAGTAGCAGTAGTACAAGAAATCTCATTGCGAATTACAAATACGTAATTATTCGAAAGTAAAACAAAGTTATAACTTGAGCAAAGATATTTTTTTAAATAAAATAAACAGATACACCTGAATCTTGAATATATCTCTTTACAAACACAAAGGGAAATTTACTGAGATATTCCCATCTGACCAAATTATATGAAGAATAAAATTATTATAACGAGTTCTGTGCCGAATATTTAAAATTGATCAATTAGCAAGAACTCGTTTAAAATGAAGTTCTTTCTAAAATTTATGCGTTTAAAGACATATTTTTTCATTTATGTTATGTAAAAATTAATAATTTTGTACCAAAAAAAAACTATAAAACTCACCTAACCTTTTTATAACAAGCGCAATTTAATTTAGCCTAATCCAACTAAATATATTTTAGATAAGTTTACAATAATTTCATGATAAACAAACGAAATGAAATATATTTTTTTCGTTAAGTTCAGAATGATTTTTGGAAAATTATTGCATAAACAGAATTTCGCTTGCCTTATTCGGCAAGAAGAGCCTTGCTATTTAAGCCAAAATCGAATTTTTTTACCTATTCAGAACGATATATATATATATATATATATATATATATATATATATATATATAAATAAATATATATATATATATACATAAATATATATATATATAAATATATATATATATATATATAAATAAATATATATATATATATATATATATATATAAATAAATATATACATATAAATAAATATATATATATGTAAATAAATATATAAATATATATATAAATAAATATATATATATAAATAAATATATATATATATATATATATATATATATATAAATAAATATATATATATATATATATATATATATATAAATAAATATATATATATAAATAAATATATATATATATATATAAATATATATATATATATATATATATATATATATATATATATATATAAAATATATATATATATATATATATATATATATATATATATATATATATATATATATATATATATAAAGTTTATTTTATTAGCACACTGGCCGATTCCCACCAAAGCGGGGTGGCCCGAAAAAAAAAACTTTCACAATCATTCACTCCATCACTGTCTTGCTAGAAGGATGCCTTACACTATGGTTTTTAAACTGCAACATCAACACCCCTCCTTCAGAGTCCAGGCACTGGACTGCCCATCTCCAGCACTCAAGTCCGGCCTGCCGGTTTCCCTGAACCCCTTCATAAATGTTACTTTGCTCACACTCCAACAGCACGTCAAGTATTAAAAAACCATTTGTCTCCATTCACTCCTATCAAACACGCTCACGCATGCCCGATGGAAGTACAAGCCCCTCGCACACAAAACCTCCTTTACCCCCTCCCTCCAATCTTTCCTAGGCCGACCCCTATCCCGCCTTCCTTCCACTACAGACTGATACACTCTTGAAGTCATTCTGGTTCGCTCCATTCTCGCTACATGTCCGAACCACCTCAACATCCCTTCCTCAGCCCTCTGGACAACAGTTTTGGCAATCCGGCACCTCCTAACTTCCAAACTACGAATTCTCTGCATTATATTCACACCACACATTGCCCTCAGACATGACATCTCCACTGCCTCCAGCCTTCTCTTCGCTACAACATTCATCACCCATGCTTCACACCCATATAAGTGTTGTTAAAACTATAATACATTCCCCTCTTTGCCTCCAAGGACAAAGTTCTTTGTCTCCACAGACTCCTAAGTGCACCACTCACCCTTTTTCCCTCATCAATTCTATGATTCACCTCATCTTTCATAGATCCATCCGCTGACACGTCCACTCCCAAATATCTGAATACATTCACCTCCTCCGTACTCTCTCCCTACAATCTGATATCCAATCTTTCATCACCTAATCTTTTTGTTATCCTCATAACCTTACTCTTTCCTGTATTCACTTTTAATTTTCTTCTTTTACATACCTTACCAAATTCATCCACCAACCTCTGCAACTTCTCTTCAGAATCTCCCAAGAGCACTGTGTCATCAGCAAAGAGCAACTGTGACAACTCCCACTTTACGTGTGATTCTTTATCTTTTAACTCAACGCCTCTTGCCAAGACCCTCGCATTTACTTCTCTTACAACCCCATCTATAAATATATTAACCACGGTGACATCACACATCCTTGTCTAAGACCTACTTTTACTGGGAAATAATCTCCCTCTTTCCTACATACTCTAACTTGAGCCTCACTATCCTCGTAAAAACTCTTCACTGCTTTCAGTAACCTACCTCCTATACCATACACCTGCAACATCTGCCACATTGCCTCCCTATCCACCCTGTCATACGCCTTTTCCAAATCCATAAATGCCACAAAAGCCCCTTTAGCTTTATCTAAGTATTGTTCACTTATATGTTTCGCTGTAAACACCTGGTCCACACACCCCCTACCTTTCCTAAAGCCTCCTTGTTCATCTGCTATCCTATTCTCTGTCTTACTCTTAATTCTTTCAATAATAACTCTACCATACACTTTACCAGGTATACTCAACAGACTTATCCCCCTATAATTTTTGCACTCTCTTTTGTCCTCTTTGCCTTTATACAAAGGAACTATGCATGCTCTCTGCCAATCCCTAGGTACCTTACCCTCTTCCATACATTTATTAAATAATACCACCAACCACTCCAAAACTATATCCCCACCTGCTTTTAACATTTCTATCTTTATCCCATCAATCCCAGCTCCCTTACCCGCTTTCATTTTACCTACTGCCTCACGAACTTCCCCCACACTCACAGCTGGCTCTTCCTCACTCCTACAAGATGTTATTCCTCCTTGCCCTGTACATGAAATCACAGCTTCCCTATCTTCATCAACATTTAACAATTCCTCAAAATATTCCCTCCATCTTCCCAATACCTCTAACTCTCCATTTAATAACTCTCCTCTCCTATTTTTAACTGACAAATCCATTTGTTCTCTAGGCTTCCTTAACTTGTTAATCTCACCCCAAAACTTTTTCTTATTTTCAACAAAATTTGTTGATAACATCTCCCACTCTCTCATTTGCTCTCTCTTTTTGCATTGCTTCACCACTCTCTTAACCTATCTCTTTTTCACCATATACTCTTCCCTCCTTGCATCACTTCTACTTTGTAAAAACTTCTCATATGCTAACTTTTTCTCCCTTACTACTCTCTTTACATCGTCATTCCACCAATCGCTCCTCTTCCCTCCCGCACCCACTTTCCTGTAACCACAAACTACTCCTGAACACTCTAACACTACATTTTTAAACCTACCCCATACCTCTTCGACCCCATTGCCTATGCTCTCATTAGCCCATCTATCCTCCAATAGCTGTTTATATCTTACCCTAACTGTCTCCTCTTTTAGTTTATAAACCTTCACCTCTCTCTTCCCTGATGCTTCTATTCTCCTTGTATCCCATCTACCTTTTACTCTCAGTGTAGCTACAACTAAAAAGTGATCTGATGTATCTGTGGCCCCTCTATAAACATGTACATCCTGAAGTCTACTCAACAGTCTTTTATCTACCAATACATAATCCAACAAACTACTGTCATTTCGCCCTACATCATATCTTGTATATTTATTTATCCTATTTCTCTTAAAATATGTATTACCTGCAACTAAAGCCTTTTCTATACAAAGTTCAATCAAAGGGTTCCCATTATCATTTACACCTGGCACCCCAAACTTACCTACCTCACCCTCTCAAAGTTTCTCCTACTTTAGCATTCAGGTCCCCTACCACAATTACTCTCTCACCTGGTTGAAAGATTCCTATACATTCACTTAACATCTCCCAAAATCTCTCTCTCTCCTCTACACTCCTCTCTTCTCCAGGTGCATACACGGTTATTAGGACCCACTTTTCGCATCCAACCTTTATTTTAATCTACATAATCCTTGAATTTACACATTCATATTCTCTTTTCTCCTTCCCTAACTGATCCTTTAACATTATTGCTACCCCTTCCTTAGCTCTAACTTTCTCAGATACTCCAGATTTAATCCCATTTATTTACCCCACCGAAACTCCCAGACCCCTTTCAGCATTGTTTCGCTTAGGGCCAGGACATCCAACTTCTTTTCATTCATAACATCAGCAATCATCTGTTTCTTGTCATCTGCACTACATCCACGCACATTCAAGCATCCCAGTTTTATAAAGTTTTTCTTCTCTTTTTTAGTAAATGTTTACAGGAGAAGGGGTTACTAGCCCATTGCTCCCGGCTTTTTAGTCCCCTCATACGACACGCATGGCTTACGGAGGAAAGATTCTTTTCCACTTCCCCATGGACAATAGAAGAAATAAAGAAGAACAAGAACTATTTAGAAAAAGGAGAAAAACCTATATGTATGTATGTATGTATGTATATTATTTTTTATTATTATTATCACACTGGCCGATTCCCACCAAGGCAGGGTGGCCCGAAAAAGAAAAACTTTCACCATCATTCACTCCATCACTGTCTTGCCAGAAGGGTGCTTTACACTACAGTTTTTAAACTGCAACATTAACACCCCTCCTTCAGAGTGCAGGCACTGTACTTCCAATCTCCAGGACTCAAGTCCGGCCTGCCGGTTTCCCTGAACCCCTTCATAAATGTTATTTTGCTCACACTCCAACAGCACGTCAAGTATTAAAAACCATTTGTCTCCATTCACTCCTATCAAACACGCTCACGCATGCCTGCTGGAAGTCCAAGCCCCTCGCACACAAAACCTCCTTTACCTCCTCCCTCCAACCTTTCCTAGGCCGACCCCTACCCCGCCTTCCTTCCACTACAGACTGATACACTCTTGAAGTTATTGTTTCGCTCCATTCTCTCTACATGTCCGAACCACCTCAACAACCCTTCCTCAGCCCTCTGGACAACAGTTTTGGTAATCCCGCACCTCCTCCTAACTTCCAAACTACGAATTCTCTGCATTATATTCACACCACACATTGCCCTCAGACATGACATCACCACTGCCTCCAGCCTTCTCCTCGCTGCACGTATGTATGTATATATATATATATATATATATATATATATATATATATATATATATATATATATATATATATATATATATATATATATATATATATATATATATATATAATGTGCATGTGCGTGTCTGTGAAGTGTGACCAAAGTGTAAGTAGGAGTAGCAAGATATCCCTGTTATCTAGCGTGTTTGAGACAGAAAAAGACACCAGCAATCCTATCATCATGTAAAACAGTTACAGGTTTCTGTTTCACAGTCATCTGGCAGGGCGGTAGTACTTCCCTGGGTGGTTGCTGTCTACCTATTTGTGTGTATATATATAGGATGGGGTCCACCTCATAAAAAGCGGGGAAGTATTTCTCATAAAAGAATTATTTTACAGTCAGGTGAACAGCCCGAATACGAGCAGGACTTTGTGCCTCTATGTCTGTCTATCCTGACAGAGACTGCTGGGCCTCCCATCGACGCTACGTTCCATATACGCGTGAATGAGAATCAGAAAGCTGAAAATGCAACAGAGGACAAAACTCCAATTACTAGTAATGGGCGGCCAGTTGCATATTTTGTGACAGTTTCCAGCTTAATTGATGTTGATGGTGAGGTGAAAACGTTGATCGGAAACAAATCCGTGTTCGGTGCTGAGTGAAACTAGAGGAAAAAAGTAAATAAAATGGTGCATGTGACTCTAAATGCTCTATCAAATTGTAATAAATAAATGAAATGTGGATTTATACTTTTTATATTCACGGCTAAAGGCACGAAACTCGTGGGAGTTATGAAGTGAATTTGGGGAATTGGAGGCAGTCAGGTTCAGTCCATGGAATGGCTTATAAGATTCTTTTCCTTAGATCAAGAGCCCCTCACAGGTGTCTAGGTACCTCCCTTTACATGATATGAAACCGTTCTAGGCAAGAAGTGAAGTTAACAGGCGAGTATGAATATATTCTTCAGAAAGGTGAACAACGTTTTTTTACGATTTATGTGTATTAAACGGTTTTGGTGTGTGTGTTAAAAAAAATAAAAGTTAGACAAAAATAAAATAATTATAGAAAGATAGCTTTATATATTGACAAAAGTGGCTATATTGGGAAGGCCAATAACAAAAGATTTTATGCTCCACCAACTATGATTCTCTGTGAATTATTGCAGTCTCTCCATCCCAACCTTCACACGCTGTGTATGGCTCTAGGTTTTGTTTAAAGATGAGATTTATGAAATCGTACAGAAGATACGTATATACACACGTGTATATACACAAAGAGTGAGATCAAAATCACACGTAAGCTGCTGCTGATGCGGGCAGGGACACCCTGCAGCACGCCTTCAGTTCTTCAACTGAGGATATAGATGTATTATTGTAGGCTAAGTGCTTCCCGTTTAAGATAACTCTGAGACAGGGATTTAAATTTGTTATTGGCATTCAAAACCAAACACAATAATGATATATTCAGTGGCTATTACCATTTCAGTGACTCTGAATTCAGCAAAGGTTTTGTACAAGTAATACTGAATCCTTACTATTACCATCTAAATCCCCATGAACAAAAGTCTACATTGTATTGTTAAAGAAACTTGCCTCAGACACAGACATTGGAATCACGACTCAAGAAATCGTAATGACACGATTGCAAATAAACCATACCCCCGGCCGGGATTGAACCCGCGGTCATAGTCTCAAAACTCCAGCCCGTCGCGTTAGCCACTAGACCAGCTAGCCACAATAAGATTCATCCAACTAGGTATATTTCTACACCATAGGAAAGTTAGCACAGGCACCTCTGTGACCACAAATGCAAGTTTTTGAGACTCTATGACCGCGGGTTCACTCCCGGCCGGGGGTATGGTTTATTGGAATCACAACTGCAGACAGAGGAAGGATAGTTATCTTGGACTTAACGACTTGTATAGAAGAGATGCCAGAACACTTAGAACACACCATTCATGAACATGTCACAAAAACTGAGTTGATAAAATGCATTACAAATTCCTAAAAGGCGCATGCCATTTTAATAAATATCTCGCACAGGGAAAAGATGTCTTCCTAACCCCAAATAAGCCATAATAATCGGTGTCTTTAAAACCTATAAATTTAATATAGCAGATTCTAATAAGTGTTGACATTTACAGTACTTCTCAAAGCCTAACTGGTAATCGTGTCCAGGACATGTTCAAGGGCTAGGTAACAACATGTTCAAGGGCTAGGTAACATAACATTTTCAAGGGCTAGGTAACATAACATGTTCAAGGGCAAGGTAACATAACATGTTCAAGGGCAAGGTAACATAACATGTTCAAGGGCAATGTAACATAACATGTTCAAGGGCAAGGTAACATAAGATTTTCAAGGGCTAGGTAACATAACATGTTCAAGGGCAAGGTAACATAACATGTTCAAGGGCAATGTAACATAACATGTTCAAGGGCAAGGTAACATAAGCGATGCTCTTTCAGGATTCCCATGACCTACTAAACAAAGTTTAATTAAAAATGTCACCAAAAGAAACAAGAAATTGATAATCTTAACCTCGCATCGCTTTTTACAACGTCCCAGACCAGGTAATATATTTACTTCAAATGAAATTATGACTAGATATCAATCTTCCCTTACCATGTTAAGCTTTAATTTTTTTATTATTATTCGCCGGTATTCTCCCGGCCCGGGTCTTCTCCAAGTAGTGGTGACCCGGCCTTCGCTCCCTATCTGGGGAGTGTCTCGAGACTTAAGTCTCCCATGGGAGGAGGTACAAGTACCCCCTCATCTTTGGGACCAACTGTCCCCAGGCCTAGCCACATTCCCCGCCCTCACGGGGCTCGTAGGGAGAAGCTAGGCCTCTGGTCTGCCATCTGCCCCGCCCCAAAGGGGCTCGTGGGGATGGCAGTCTTGTGAGCTGCAGGTGGTAGCAAGCTCAGGCCTTCAAACCCTGTTTTAATAAATACGCATAAATGAAGCGATATATAATAAAACACTATATAATACACTATATAATAAAACTATATAATACACTATATAACAAAACACTATATAAAAATATATAATAAAACGTTGTATAATAAAACACTGTATAACAAAACTGTTAGGGAAAATTTGAAGTGGATCACTTCTTACTGTCCCACCCAGTGAAGTCACTACTTATTAAATAATGTCACAAAAGTGATAAGTGATTTAGTGAAGTGACAAAACGTGAAGATTTACGGGAATTTTTTTATGAAGAGTCACGAGTACTGAGACAATCTTCTAAGGTGCTTGCTCTCACGAGAGCTGAAGAGCTGTTGAAATACTAGCTATAAGCGACAGCTGTGATATGGAGTGATAGCTAGATCCTTAAAAACACAAACAATGAAGGCTGTATCTTAATGCGTAATGAGTCTTGGGAGTCCCTAGTTTTAATACCAGTTAAGAGAGAATTAATGCGTTAATGTTTTTTTTCCATTGGTAGGTCGAGATGGGTGAACATGTGGTCAAAATCAGCTTCTAAGAGTTTTCCAGTATCCGAAGAAGATACTGAGAGATGAGCTCAGCATTACTCAGCGATAAAGAATATGATATTGTTTGGTATAAACCTTGGTAATAAATACCGACAAGTTGGTTTAGAAAGACACGTAAGCAAACACTATAACATATTTATTAGAAAACGTTTCGGTCCTGGGACCTTGATCACTTCCCATAAGGTCCCAGGACCGAAACGTTTTCTAATAAATATGTTATAGTGTTTGCTTACGTGTCTTTCTAAACCATGATATTGTTTATTTGGATTTTAGTAAGGCCTCGATAGAGTACCTCACAAGAGACGTGGTGGTAAAGAAGACGTGTGGAGTAAAATTAGTCTCAGTTTCTCAAGTTGTTAAGGAAAAACAATTATAAATTTAGAGGTATGTTCTAAAGTCTGAGAGATTCATGAGATTAAGTTACATTTGTGTTAAAGCTGTTATTGTGTTACCTTGACTGACATGGGTATTTTATAGTTGTGTATAGTTACTATGTATAAGGCTTTTATCTTGCATCTCATTAGAATGTTTTCTTTTGGCTGCTCGTATTTGTCGAGAGACAGTAACCCAAGATAACTCAATATTTTTTTTTCGTATATTATGAATAAGGAAGCGTTTTATTCTTTTTCCTGTTTATTAGGAATCTGTCTGCTTGTTTTGTTTATCTCAGGACTGTCTCTTTCCGTACCAGTCCAAGATTTTTTGTATTTTTAATTTAATAAGTCCTTAATGAATAAGAGAATGAGAGAGAGAGAGAGAGAGAGAGAGAGAGAGAGAGAGAGAGAGTGAGAGAGAGAGAGAAAGAGAATGGGGAAGAGCGAAGAGTTAGGGATAATATGGGATGATAATGGCGATGCAGAAGGTTGGGATGAAAAGGCTAGGAAGACAGGTTGGATGTGGAAGAGTGAAGGTGAGGGAAGAGAGGAAGAGTGGAGAAGGTGTGTAGAGATGGGGTAATATCAAGATCCTTAAAACTATGACATAAGAGAGAGATTCATAAAATCTCACAAAAACGACACTGAGTAAATGCTAATAACTAATCTAAGATTTAGACAATATAGCATGTGTTTTTATTAGGAAGGTTAATAAATACGAGACAGAGAACTGAACGGAAAAAAAACAGCAGTATTATAAATATAGTGAGCAATTAAAATATGTATAGTATATAAGCTTATTAACGCAGGATATGCAAATAATGTAATGTATTTACCTTAAATGTGATTACCTTGCTAACTATTATGCACTAATAAAGATTATGTTATATTATATTATTCATTTTAACCATACATTATTACCCATTGTTTCTTTCCCTGGACTAACAAAGGTCTTGGTCCTTGTTGACTACAATGGACAAAGTCGAATAAAACTACCATAAACCGGTACGGGTGACGTTAGAACCCATGGCAAGTGATATGCAAAACTCCAGGCCAGTGCGTAAGCCACTGGGCCAGCTGGCTACAATAAGACTATCCAACTAGGGATATTTATACATTATAGGGAGGTTATCATGGGGTCCCACTGTTACCTCAAATGCAACTAATTTTTTCTTCCTGTCTATTAGGAGGGGGGAACCAATTTGCTCTTTTTGTATATTTGGGGGCCACCAATTTGTTCTTCCTGTCTATTCAGGGGCCCATCAGTTTGGTCTTCCTGCTTATTCAGAGGATTCATCAATTTGCTCTTCCTGTCTATTCAGGGGCTCATCAATTTGCTCTTCCTGTCTATACAGGGGCCCATCAATTTGCTCTTCCTGTCTATTCAGGGGCCCATCAATTTGCTCTTCCTGTCTATTCAGGGGCCTGTTATTCACATTTCTCCTTTGTATGGATTGATGAAGCCACAGTGTGGCGAAACGTTTCCATTCATCTACTATTTAGGGGCCCATCAATCTGCTCTTCCTGTCTATGGTGTGTTTTAGAATCACTTTATGACGATTTCGTGAGTAATAAAAACTACCATGTCTAATAAAAGTAATAAAAATTACTATTCTTTGCACTTCTTTTAGCAAGTAACACGACGAAAAGAAGTCCCCTGATAAACAAATAAATAATATTTTGATGTTAGCGAGAAATAATATTTATGATATATTAACTAAAAGAACAATTTTATTTAATAAAATGATCCGAAAAATTAGCAGGACATTAATGAATATAGATATCCATTTAATGAACATGTTGAAAAGATGTCCAAAGTAAACGAATATATAGAACGGCGGGAATATCTACTTACCGGTCTACACGCCTACCCGCCCGCACGCCATCCTCCTGGAAGCACCGAGGGCGTGGTTCCCGTTGACAGAACTCACTCCAGAAAGGATTCTTACCCTGAAAAAAAAGTCAGCCGCTCTGCGACAAATATCAATACTACCAGTTATACTTTGTTTATTTAAATAATTAACATCTTTATGTAAAATATATTTATATAATACAAAATATTTGTTTTCTACCTTGGCTGAATTAAATATTATGTTTTAATGTAATCAAATAATAACTTGTAAATAGAAGATACCGTATATGATAAAATTCTGCCAACTTTCAACAATATTAAACTTTAAAAATGAGAAGAAGTAAAACTTTATAAAACTGGGATGCTTAAATGTGCGTGGATGTAGTGCGGATGACAAGAAACAGATGATTGCTGATGTTATGAATGAAAAGAAGTTGTATGTCCTGGCCCTAAGCGAAACAAAGCTGAAGGGGGTAGGGGAGTTTCGGTGGGGGAAAATAAATGGGATTAAATCTGGAGTATCTGAGAGATTTAGAGCAAAGGAAGGTGTAGCAGTAATGTTGAATGATCAGTTATGGAAGGAGAAAAGAGAATATGAATGTGTAAATTTAAGAATTATGTGGATTAAAGTAAAGGTTGGATGCGAGAAGTGGGTCATAATAAGCGTGTATGCACCTGGAGAAGAGAGGAATGCAGAGGAGAGAGAGAGATTTTGGGAGATGTTAAGTGAATGTATAGGAGCCTTTGAACCCAGTGAGAGAGTAATTGTGGTAGGGGACCTGAATGCTAAAGTAGGAGAAACTTTTAGAGAGGGTGTGGTAGGTAAGTTTGGGGTGCCAGGTGTAAATGATAATGGGAGCCCTTTGACTGAACTTTGTATAGAAAGGGGTTTAGTTATAGGTAATTCATATTTTAAGAAAAAGAGGATAAATAAGTATACAAGATATGATGTAGGGCGAAATGACAGTAGTTTGTTGGATTATGTATTGGTAGATAAAAGACTGTTGAGTAGACTTCAGGATGTACATGTTTATAGAGGGGCCACAGATATATCAGATCACTTTCTAGTTGTAGCTACACTGAGAGTAAAAGGTAGATGGGATACAAGGAGAATAGAAGCATCAGGGAAGAGAGAGGTGAAGGTTTATAAACTAAAAGAGGAGGCAGTTAGGGTAAGATATAAGCAGCTATTGGAGGATAGATGGGCTAATGAGAGCATAGGCAATGGGGTCGAAGAGGTATGGGGTAGGTTTAAAAATGTAGTGTTAGAGTGTTCAGCAGAAGTTTGTGGTTACAGGAAAGTGGGTGCGGGAGGGAAGAGGAGCGATTGGTGAAATGATGATGTGAAGAGAGTAGTAAGGGAGAAAAAGTTAGCATATGAGAAGTTTTTTACAAAGTAGAAGTGATGCAAGGAGGGAAGAGTATATGGAGAAAAAGAGAGAGGTTAAGAGAGTGGTGAAGCAATGTAAAAAGAGAGCAAATGAGAGAGTGGGTGAGATGTTATCAACAAATTTTGTTGAAAATAAGAAAAAGTTTTGGAGTGAGATTAACAAGTTAAGAAAGCCTAGAGAACAAATGGATTTGTCAGTTAAAAATAGGAGAGAAGAGTTATTAAATGGAGAGTTAGAGGTATTGGGAAGATGGAGGGAATATTTTTGAGGAATTGTTAAATGTTGATGAAGATAGGGAAGCTGTGATTTCGTGTATAGGGCAAGGAGGAACAACATCTTGTAGGAGTGAGGAAGAGCCAGTAGTGAGTGTGGGGGAAGTTCGTGAGGCAGTAGGTAAAATGAAAGGGAGTAAGGCAGTCGGGATTGATGGGATAAAGATAGAAATGTTAAAAGCAGGTGGGGATATAGTTTTGGAGTGGTTGGTGCAATCATTTAATAAATGTATGGAAGAGGGTAAGGTACCTAGTGATTGGCAGAGAGCATGCATAGTTCCTTTGTATAAAGGCAAAGGGGATAAAAGAGAGTGCAAAAATTATAGGGGGATAAGTCTGTTGAGCATACCTAGCAAAGTGTATGGTAGAGTTATTATTGAAAGAATTAAGAGTAAGACGGAGAATAGGATAGCAGATGAACAAGGAGGCTTTAGGAAAGGTAGGGGGTGTGTGGACCAGGTGTTTACAGTGAAACATATAAGTGAACAGTATTTAGATAAGGCTAAAGAGGTCTTTGTTGCATTTATGGATTTGGAAAAGGCGTATGACAGGGTGGATAGGGGGGCAATGTGGCAGATGTTGCAGGTGTATGGTGTAGGAGGTAGGTTACTGAAAGCAGTGAAGAGTTTTTACGAGGATAGTGAGGCTCAAGTTAGAGTATGTAGGAAAGAGGGAAATTATTTCCCAGAAAAAGTAGACCTTAGACAAGGATGTGTGATGTCACCGTGGTTGTTTAATATATTTATAGATGGGGTTGTAAGAGAAGTAAATGCGAGGGTCTTGGCAAGAGGCGTGGAGTTAAAAGATAAAGAATCACATATAAACTGGGAGTTGTCACAGTTGCTCTTTGCTGATGACACTGTGCTCTTAGGAGATTCTGAAGAGAAGTTGCAGAGATTGGTGGATGAATTTGGTAGGGTGTGCAAAAGAAGAAAATTGAAAGTGAATACAGGAAAGAGTAAGGTTATGAGGATAACAAAAAGATTAGGTGATGAAAGATTGGATATCAGATTGGAGGGAGAGAGTATGGAGGAGGTGAATGTATTCAGATATTTGGGAGTGGACGTGTCAGCGGATGGGTCTATGAAAGATGAGGTGAATCATAGAATTGATGAGGGGAAAAGGGTGAGTGGTGCACTTAGGAGTCTGTGGAGACAAAGAACTTTGTCCTTGGAGGCAAAGAGGGGAATGTATGAGAGTATAGTTTTACCAACGCTCTTATATGGGTGTGAAGCATGGGTGATGAATGTTGCAGCGAGGAGAAGGCTGGAGGCAGTGGAGATGTCATGTCTGAGAGCAATGTGTGGTGTGAATATAATGCAGAGAATTCGTAGTTTGGAAGTTAGGAGGAGGTGCGGGATTACCAAAACTGTTGTCCAGAGGGCTGAGGAAGGGTTGTTGAGGTGGTTCGGATATGTGGAGAGAATGTAGCGAAACAATAACTTCAAGAGTGTATCAGTCTGTAGTGGAAGGAAGGCGGGGTAAGGGTCGGCCTAGGAAAGGTTGGAGGGAGGGGGTAAAGGAGGTTTTGTGTGCGAGGGGCTTGGACTTCCAGCAGGTATGCATGAGCGTGTTTGATAGGAGTGAATGGAGACAAATGGTTTTTAATACTTGACGTGCTGTTGGAGTGTGAGCAAAGTAACATTTATGAAGGGATTCAGGGAAACCGGCAGGCCGGACTTGAGTCCTGGAGATGGGAAGTACAGTGCCTGCACTCTGAAGGAGGGGTGTTAATGTTGCAGTTTAAAAACTGTAGTGTAAAGCACCCTTCTGACAAGACAGTGATGGAGTGAATGATGGTGAAAGTTTTTCTTTTTCGGGCCACCCTGCCTTGGTGGAAATCGGCCAGTGTGATAATAAAAAAAATAATAATAAATAAAAAGCAGTGTTAAGACAGAATAGTTTTCCACGTAATTTTTTTTATATTTATATTGAGAAAACTGAAGAAATTTTTAACACCATAATAAGATCCTGTATCTACAGTATAAAAAAGCAAGCATTACAAATAGATCAAATAAACCCCCACAGGCGCTGTTTAGCGTTCCTCAGTGTATAGAGATGTATCGGATGTGAAAAGTTAGATATCCGCGGATGTGGCTGTGTATGAGGATGTCTCATTTCGCAGATGCGGATGTAAGAAATTGTGCGGATGTTCCGTGGATGTTGATGCGGATGCGGATATCTGATACATCACTACGAGTCAGTAAT
>NC_091349.1:18349609-18372109 GCF_038502225.1 Cherax quadricarinatus
AAGTTTTGCAACTTCAAAAAAACTTAATAATGTTGAAATTGCAAAAGCCTTTTGTAACTTAGAAAAATTTTCTGATTTATCCTCTGATGAAATTAATATTAGTAAAGGAATGGTATACAGCTCTATGTTAAAACCAAACATTCCCAATTGCCCTCAAAGATTCTTTAAGTCTTATGATACACTTAATAACAAAAATTTGCGCCTTACTAAAGCAGACAAAATAAATGCAATAGTAATTATGAAAGAAAATGATTACCAAGAAAAAATGAATAATCTCTTAGATGATACTGAAACCTATTCTAAACTTAGGAAAAATCCCCTAGAAACCGTTAACAGCAATTTCAATAAAACAATAAAACTTCTACTGAAAGGCAAAGATGAATTAGTCAAACAATTTACTTCCACTAATCCATCTTTACCTTACATGTATGGACTAATAAAAACACACAAACCAGGGAATCCAGTCAGACCAATTATTAGCTCCATAGGGTCAGTTTCATATAAATTATCCAAATGGCTTGTTGATATTTTGAGCCCTATTGTTGGCAAAATTTCTAACTTTAATGTTAAAAACAACATAGACTTGGTTGATAAATTAAGCTCCTTGACTGACTTAAATGATTTTAACATGGTTAGTTTTGATGTTACTTCCTTGTTTACGAAAGTTCCTGTTGATGATTTATTAAGTTTCTTATCTGAAGAACTCGTTAACTATGATTTACCATTGCCAGTTCCTACTATCATTAAACTTATTAAACTTTGCATTGTTGATGCAAAATTTGTATTTAATGATAAGTTTTACACTCAGAAGTTTGGTATGGCAATGGGAAATCCTCTTTCACCTGTTCTTAGTAACCTATACATGGAATTTTTTGAAACAAGGTTGCTTAACACAATCCTCCCTAATAGAGCTAAATGGTTCAGATATGTTGATGATATTTTGTGTCTTATGCCCAAAAATGTAGATATACACCATTTTCTTGGAAAATTAAATAGCTTAGCCCATTCTATAAACTTTACTGTTGAGTTTGAAGAAAATAACTCATTGCCTTTTCTAGATGTTTTAATTATTAAGGGTAATAATGAATTCAAATTTAAAATTTACAGAAAACCTACAAATAACTGTTCCTATGTCCACTATTATTCCTGGCATCAAGATAGAGTCAAACTGTTTGTTTTCTCATCAATGTTTTTGAGAGCTTTACGAATTTGTAGTCCTGAGTTCATAGATGAGGAAATATCCAAAATTTATGAAATAGGTAATGATTTAAAATACCCAAGAAATGTAATTGATAAATCTTTTAAAGTTGCTAGAAACACTTTTTATAATCCAAAAAGGGGCAACCAGCCTTATTCAACTAAAAATATGTTGGTTCTCCCTTACCATGAAAACTTGGTTGATATGCCTTCTCTTCTTAAGACTTTTAATATTAATGTTGTATTCAAAAATCTTGATACAGTAAAAAAAACTTTTGATAAAGAATTCCCCCCAAAATGCTGATGGATGTGTCTATAAGATTCCTTGTAAAATTTGCGATAAAGTTTATTACGGTCAAACTGGTAAAAATCTCGAACTAAGATTAAAACAACATAAATATAGCATTAGAACTGGACAAGATTCCAATGCTCTATTTATTCATGTAAGAGATTTTAACCATCCAATTGATTTTCAAAAAGTTGAGAAAGTAGTATCAAGCAAGTCCATGGTTGACAGGAATATAATTGAATCTTGTTTCATAAAAAGCAGTTTTGACAATAATATGAATATTTCCTTTGGTTTATATAAATTAGATCCATTTATAATTAATAAAATTTGGGAAGAATTTAATAATACACTGGACAAATAAATAGCTTGGGGGTGAGTTGTGCAAAGGACCTATCCAAGTTGGCTCGCCGCGCGTCACGTGTTTAACCGTTGTGGGATCTGAGAGTGAGGTGCTGGCCGGACCCCTTATATAGCTTCCTTGGATGCTTCACTTTCATGGTTCCTTGATAATGTGAGTAGTCACGAAAGAGCTTGGAATTTCTCTATTCTTTCAGAGTGGTTGTTTTGCATATATATATATATATATATATATATATATATATATATATATATATATATATATATATATATATATATATATATATATATATATAGTGACACAGTAGTGTCAAGAAAGTTGTACCCTGTGTAGGGTCACGAATTATTATTTATTATTTTAGTAAAAGGCTGATTATAATTTATTATTGTAACATGTATATATTATCAGATGTTAGTTCAAATACCTCTAGACCAAAGAAAGTTGATTTTTATATAATATTAAAGATTAATTGATTTTAATGTGTGTAATTATGTATCCCGAACTCTTTATTACAAAAGGAGTAAACTTACCATCTTTAAAAATTACTTTTTTTGTAATAATAGGCATACACAAGACCACTGTAGGAGCGAGGCAACTCCTTCACATCATGACCAAGTTTAACATTCCGTATTATCCTCCATGTTTTTGAGAGCACTGAGCATTTGTAGCTGAGTTCATAGATGAGGAAATATTGAAGATTTATGAAATTGCATGTGATCTATAAGATATAAAAAAAACTGGCTAATATTTTAAAAATGCCAGAAGTGCATTTTGCAGTTTTAAAAGAACAAAGAACCAAATTCAGCTAAGAATATGCTGGTTCTATCTTATACCAAAAACTTTCTTGATGCATCTTTTTTTGCTTTTTTTTTGGCTTAAGAACTTCAAAATGCAAGTTGTATTTGAAAATCTTGTTACAGTAAAACAAATGATTAAGAATTCCCCTGAATATGCTGATAACTTGGTCTTTGATTACGTGCAATAAACGCAATAAAGCTTAAGCGGAAAATTTCCCGAGCTAAGAATACAAAATGAATATATCATTAGAACTGGATAAGTCTAACATTCTGTTTATCCATGTGAGAGATTTTAACCACCCAAGAGATTTTAAGAAGGCTGACAAGGATAAATCAAACAGGTCCTAGTTTGCGCGAAATATGAATGAACCTAGCTTCATAAAAATAACATTGATTGCAGTTTGAATATAAGTTCAGGGCTGTGTAAACTAGATTCATTTACAATCAATAGAATGTGTGTACCTAATAAACTGTTAACAAAATTCCTCTTCGCCTGACAAGTCACTCTTAATTTTTTCTTGTCATGTGACCTGACTAAAAACCGCACAACATGCCACGCTCAATGAGTAGGGTCATATGTGAGGTCATAGTTCAGTTATACATTTTCTGATGTCTTATTATAAATCATATTATAAAACTTCTGGTGTCATATTTTCTCTTTTTAGTGGCACTAACAAGAGAAAAATGAGTTTTTTCTCCTAACAATGAATAGTCTGGACACTCTACTACCCTGATTTTATTTTTAACTTATCACTGGCGATATATTCTCCAGTGTATCACTGTTATGTTGTTACGTCCCTTATTGCTTTGATAGTAAGGTTCTCACTATATGTTCTAGTGTGGGGGGTAGCTTTTACCTAAAGGCCTTATATGTCTAGGGTAATACAATCATGGTTGATCATCCTCTCTCTGAAATCCTTTCACCAGCCCTCTTCACAGGTTATTTAAACCACCTCTATAAAAAATATAACTATTCTAAATAGATATGTACAGAATTTACAATTACAGCGCTCACATATTCAAAACATAAGCCTGCACACCCCTTAGCTGTTCTCCTAGGACAGTCCACATGGTGCATCTCAACAATTTGCCCTTCTCTCTTCTTGACTAACTTTGGGCTAACCAGTGTTTTGACACACTTTAGCCACCCCAGGGTATAGTGGCCACAACTTAAGTTATAAAAACTCACCCCTGGAGCACACAATGCTCTAAAAAAATAGAAGGACGACCTAGAGGTTCTGCCAGCTTGAAGTCCACCAAGAGAGAGAGGGAGAGGGAGGAGCCTAGCTAAGCTCCTCCCACACCCACAAAAAAACAAAAGACTGTTGCCAAGCACAATTGTCTAGTTACCACAATTCTACCACACCTTATTTTACTGTTACAAAAGGAAATACAACTTTATAAACTATTTATTTAAATTGTGTGTGTGTGCCTATAGTATAACCTATTATATTGAGAGAAAACAGGCTTGACTCAGCTACCTTACAGCCATAAGAGTGATCTGCCATTATGACATTTAGAGCTGAGTCTCCATCAATTCAATATAATTAGGTATTCCAGAGTAACTGTTACAGATGCATAAATACATGTTGGATCCTATAGCCCCCCCCCCCATAACAGTCACCATACCTAGAAAGCTTATGGGATGGCTGTCTTCTGCCATTTCATAAATGATTTCTTAAGATTCTGGAACCTGTCCCGAGACGGGTTAGCCGAGCAGGGAAGGAGGCTGGTTCCTCCTGTCATGGCTAGCATACCTCTAAGGACGCATGCCGTCTTGGCTGAACTTTCCGACTCCTTATCAAGTAGCTTTACTCGTGGGCGAGCTGTGGGCAGTCAGTAGTTGGTTCACAGTCACTATTGGTGTTTAAAACCTCATTTGGTTTCTTACAATGTCACTGGTCATTTCACACTCGAAACCGTACTTTTCACTCATTACATTGTTAAATTTGTCGGAGTTGTGTTTATAATATTTTGAATGGCTTGTCTCATGTCAGTCTTCGTAGTTAAGCTGACTGTGATGTTCCAACTACGGGGGCAATAGTTTGGCCTTGGAGTTGGTTTTCGTGTGAGGGTGTTGGAGCCTATAGGCTCTGACATATTGACTGCTGCTGTGTGCAAGCTAATCCCTGAATGGGAGTCCCTAAGATTTCCCCTAACAGACAGGTCCTTGAGCACAAGAGCCTTTGTAAGCTAATCCCTGAACAGGAGTACCTGTCCATGGTCTCTGAAATACTGGCATTTGCCACAGACTGTGCCAGCTAGTCATTAAACAAGAGTACCTATGTGCCTGTCCCTGATAACCTGGCCTAAACTTAAGTAATGCTATTTATGAATGTAAAAAATATCTTCCGGATATGTATTGTACACAACTACTGCAATATTTCATTAAAATTTTATATTTTACTTTCATTCTGTCTTTCTATTGACTGAAAATAGTCTTAAATTAATTGATCTTCTGACTCAAGGGAGTCGCTTTACTTTTTCTTTAGTTACCTTAGCTATTACCGATGGTATTATAGAAAATATGTGCATAAAAAACGTTCCATGTATAATGTCAGCTTATGGGTTTTATTTTGAAAACAGAAGAGGGGCTCTGACACATTATTATCTGTTCACTTTAATACATAGGCCCCTGAACACTAGAACCTTATAGGTAAAATTAGTTGAATACATTCAAAAATTATTAACCAGTCTATGGCATAAACTTAGGCCAAATTATTACCCTCCCTAGAAAAAACAACCCATACCACGGGAGGGGGGGAGTATAGAACCCGCGATCAGTGTGTGTCTGATCGCGGGTTCTATCCCCACCCGTGGTATGGTTTGTTTGCAATCGTGTCATTACGATTTCGTGAGTCATTACCCTCCCTATTTGCACAAACACCAAGCCATGACATCTTGAGTCATGACATCTTGCTCCAGCAGCAGCGTTTCCAGTACTGCCACATACACAACTGTCCTGCTCCTGTCCTGTCCTTGCTACTCTTCAGGACTAATACGAGTCTGGTTTCAGAATAAAACCCGTTAACTGACATACCGAGCGTTTTTTTTTACAGATTTTCTACAATGCCCTGCGTAACAGAAACAAGCCCCAGTTGGATTGGCAGATGGGCTCCAGGCCTAACAGGGTGAGTTTTGTGACAAATATGGGCTTGTCTAGGAGGTCTAATTCCAGGAGTAAGAGCTCGGCCCGCTCTAACCTACTTTTTGTAAGAAATGGGATTACCAGTGAGGGATTTGTTGGTCACAGGATTTAGAACCCAGCCAGGCACCCCATTATTTTAACTGGAGATGTGTCGGGTAACAGCATCAGCTAGGCCTAGGACCTGAAGTTCCATAGTCTCAAAGCTGATGTTTATGGTTACATTTTGTTGAGTAATGACTGGTCTATTCACAATGAATCATTATTAATTAGAACAATCACCTACCCAGCCCTCTCGCATACCACACCACTTCAACAACACTAGTCCACATAACGTTAGAAAATGTTTCTAATCACGCCAATATTCCATGTCCTAGTCTAACAGGGGTCTGACAGGTTATATTTTGTCGAGATACGTCGATTTGTGGTGTTGATGAAAGAGTGGAGTAGATCACAATCATTGATGATTCAGTATGAATCAATAACATAATTCACATAATAATTTTATTCATTTAAATTATAATTTAAATGAATAATTATTTTTTTATTTATTTTTTAACAAGTCGGCGCTCTCTCACCGAGGCAGGGTGACCCAAAAAGAAAGAAAATTCCCCCCCCCCCCAAAAAAAAAAAAAATACTTTCATCATTCAACACTTTCAGAGGTGCTCAGAACACAACAGTTTAGAAGTATTTACTTACAAAGATACACAACATATCCCTCCAAACTGCTAATATCCCGAAACTCCTCCTTTAGAGTGCAGGCACTGTACTTCCCATTTCCAGGACTCAAGTCCGGCTATATAAAAATAACCGGTTTCTCTGAATCCTTCACTAAATATTACCCTGCTCACACTCCAACAGATCGTCAGGTCCCAAATACCATTCGCCTCCATTCACTATCGAACACGCTCATGCACGCCTGCTGGACGTCCAAGCCCCTCGCCCACAAAACCTCCCTTACCCCTTCCAACATTTTCGAGGACGACCCCTACCCCGTCTTCCTTCCCCTAAAGACTTAAATGCTCTCCATGTCATTCTACTTTGATCCATTCTCTCTAAATGACCAAAACACCTCAACAACCCCTCTTCAGCCCTCTCCTAATTTCCACACTCCGAATTTTCTGCATAATATTTACACCCCTTAGACAGGACATCTACACTGCCTTCAACCGCCTCGTCGCTGCTGCATTCACAACCCAAGCTTCACATCCATATAAGAGTATTGGTACTACTATACTTTCATACATTTCCTTCTTTGCCTCTATAGATAACGTTTTTGTCTCCACATATACATCAACGGACCACTCACCTTTTTTCCCATCAATTCTATGATTAACCTCATCCTTCATAAATCCATCCGCCGACACGTCAACTCCCAAGTATCTGAAAATATTCACTTCTTCCATACTCCTCCCCAATTTGATATCCCATTTTTCTTTATCTAATTCACTTGATACCCTCATCACCTTACTCTTTTCTATGTTCACTTTCAACTTTCTTCCTTTACACACACTCCCAAACTCATCCACTAACATCTGCAGTTTTTCTTTGGAATCTCCCATAAGCACAGTATCATCAGCAAAAAGCAACTGTGTCAATTCCCATTTTGTATTTGATTCCCCATAATTTAATCCCACCCCTCTCCCGAACACCCTAGCATTAACTTCTTTTACAACCCCATCTATAAATATATTAAACAACCATGGTGACATTACACATCCCTGTCTAAGACCTACTTTTACCGGGAAGTAGTCTCCCTCTCTTCTACACACCCTAACCTGAGCCTCACTATCCTCATAAAAACTCTTTACAGCATTTAGTAACTTACCATCTATTCCATATACTTGCAACATCTGTCACATTGCTCCTCTATCCACTCTATCATATGCCTTTTCTAAATCCGTAAATGCAATAAAAACTTCCCTACCTTTATCTAAATATTGTTCACATATATGCTTCAATGTAAACACTTGATCTACACATCCCCTACCCACTGTGAAACCTCCTTGCTCATCCGCAATCCTACATTCTGTCTTACCTCTAATTCTTTCAGTTATAACCCTACTGTACACTTTTCCTGGTATACTCAGTAAACGTATTCCTCTATAATTTTTACAATCTCTTTTGTCCCCCTTCCCTTTATATAAAGGGACTATACATGCTCTCTGCCAATCCCTAGGTACCTTCCACTCTTCCATATATTTAATAAACAAAAATACAAAGCACTCCAACACTATATCCCCCCCTGCTTCTAACATTTCTGTCATGATCCCATCAGTTCCAGCTGCTTTACCCCCTTTCATTCTACGTAATGCCTCACGTACCTCCCCCACACTAATATCCTGTTCTCCTTCACTCCTAAAAGATGAAATACCTCCCTGGCCAGCGCATGAAATTACCTCTTCCCTTTCTTCATCGATATTTAAAAGTTCCTCAAAATATTCTCGCCATCTACCCAAAACCTCCATCTCCCCATCTACTAACTCCCCTACTCTGTTTTTAACTGACAAATCCATTTGTTCTCTAGGCTTTCTTAACTTGTTTAACTCCAAAAATTTTTCTTATTTTCATTAAAATTTCTTGACAGTGCCTCTCCCACTCTATCATCTGCTCTCCTTTTGCACTCTCTCACCACTCTCTTCACCTTTCTTTTACTCTCCATATACTCTGCTCTTCTTATAACACTTCTGCTTTGTAAAAATCTCTCATAAGCTAACTTTTCCTCTTTTATTACACCTTTACTTCATCATTCCACCAATCACTCCTCTTTCCTCCTGCACCCACCCTCCTATAACCACAAACTTCTGCCCCACATTCTAATACTGTATTTTTAAAAATATTCCAACCCTCTTCAACCCCCCCTCACTACACATACTTGCACCAGCCCACCTTTCTGCCAATAGTTGCTTATATCTCACCCGAACTTCCTCCTCCCTTAATTTATACACTTTTATCTCCCTCTTGCTTGTTGTTGCCATTTTCCTCTTTTCCCATCTACCTCTTACTCTAACTGTAGCTACAACTAAATAATGATCCGATATATCAATTGCCCCTCTATAAACGTCTACATCCTGGAGCCTACCCATCAACCTTTTATCCACCAATATATAATCTAACAAACTACTTTTATTATGTGCTATATCATACCTTGTATATTTATTTATCCTCTTCTTCATAAAAAATGTATTACTTATTACCAAACCTCTTTCTACACCTAGCTCAATTAAAGCTCCCCATTTTCATTTACCCCTGGCACCCCAAATTTACCTACTACTCCCACCACAACATTTTTGCCCACTTTAGCCTTGAAATCCCCAACCACCATTACTCTCACACTTGGTTCAAAACTCCCCACACAGTCACTCAACATTTCCCAAAATCTCTCTCCTCTACACTTCTCTCTTCTCCAGGTGCATATACGCTTACTATAACCCACTTTTCACATTCAACCTTTATTTTACTCCACATAATCCTTGAATTAATATACTTATAGTCCCTCTTTTCCTTCCATATTTTATCCTTCAACATTATTGCTACTCCTTCTTTAGCTCTAACTCTATTTGAAACCCCTGACCTAATCCCATTTATTCCTCTCTGCTGAAACTCTCCCACCCCCTTCAGTTTTGTTTCACTTAAAGCCAGGACATCCAGCTTCTCATTCATAACATCCACAATCATCTCTTTCTTATCATTTGCACAACATCCACGCACATTCAGACTTCCCACTTTGACAATTTTCTTCTTATTCTTTTTAGTAATTATTACAGGAAAAGGGGTTACTAGCCCACTGTTCCCGGCATTTTAGTCGACTTTTACAACACGCATGGGTTACGGAGGAAAGATTCTTATTCCACTTCCCCATGCATATAAAAGGAGAAGCAATAAGAACAAGAACTATTAACATAAAATCAAAGAAAACTCAAATGAGTGTGTATAAATAAACATGTACATGTATGTGTAGTGTGACCTAAGTGTAAGTAGAAGTAGCAAGACATGCCTGTAATCTTGCATATTTATGAGACAGACAAAAGACACCAGCAATCCTACCATCAAGTAAAACAATTACAGGCTTTCGTTTCACACTCGCTTGGCAGGACGGTAGTACCTCCCTGGGTGGCTGCTGTCTACCATCCTACTACCTACAAATTATTATGTAAATTATGTTTCTAAATCAATAAACATATACAAGAGAACAATGCCTCACTATAGAAGTTGCTCTGTACAAGGGGTGTGAGCTTGTCTATAATCCCAATGAATAACTTTGCTTGTATGTGGAGCCGACTTTGAACGGGGAGACTTTTGGGCTGCCCTGAATGCTCAAGTCCAAGGCAGAATAGATAAGAATAAAAAGACATTTCATCTCCTTACTAGTTGAGAGGAGTCACAATAATCCACTGAAAAGTTTTGAGGTTACCTTTGACAGTCAGCATTACAAAGTTGTGAATTTTCTGTTTAAATAATGTTTTTTCAACTACTGAATGCAGGTACCACAATCTGTATCCCCTGGGCTGCACACACGAGGTATTGAAAGCTGTATAGATAAATAGCTCAGAGAACCGACAAGTTTGTAAATTATACACATGTGTAACACTTGGGTATCTTTGTGGAAGCTTTCGCCACACAGTGGCTTCATCAGTCCAATACAAAGAAGAATAGTGAAAATCAAAAGGAGAGAGAGGTGACTCACGAAATCATCATAAATATACTTGGTCGGATGAATCGTATTGTAGCCAGCTGGCCCAGTGGCTTATGCATTGGCCTGGAGCTTTACGACTCGCTTCTCATGAGTTCTAATCCCACCCGTACCGTGGTTTGAGATGGAGGTAATCAGTCCCTCAGCCTAGGATTAATCCAGGCTGAGGAACTGATTACCTCAATCTCCTTCTAATTTTCACTTTTTTTTCTATTAAATTGATGAAGCCACTCTGACGTAACGCTTCCGTAATAAAAATACCGAAATGTTGCACATGTGTCTAATTTATCATCCATGAAATCTGTCAACCGGTAAAGATGTGATAAGCTTCAGATTGCTACATCTATGCTGGCGTGAACACCGAAATACTTTCCTCGGATTGTGCAACGACAAAATTGTATCTACATTTTTTCGATTAAAACTCAAACGAAAACAAAAGAGACATATTCATGACATACAGAGCTAGGGCGAGGCAGTGGGGTCATCCCTCCAAAGACACTACTCAGAGCTTTCCTCTCACGAGACCTCACTTTTTAATGGAGTCATCACCACCGCAGAACTAAAAGTGCTCACTACATGGGAGAACGTTCACAACGCAGGATATATGGCCTGGTGACTGCTGAGTCACCACTACTATAATTATCACAACAACACTACCAAGACAGGGAGCCAAGGCCGGGTCACCATCAGGAAAAGACCGGGGCCGGGAGAGTACTGGCGAATCAAGAAGAACAAGTTTACTAATTAAAAAACTTATTGAATGCAATTCATCACGATAATACAATTAGGCGGATATCCATCTTGTACTGAACCACTGGAAAGGGAAGGGGAAGACAGGAGACTGTGTTCAGCCAATTATAATCCTCTAGGAAGTGTATCAAGTTTCTAATGAGCTAGCACCGCAGGCTGTTTTGTAAAGAGGCAGTGTAGGGAGGTCTGGTCTGCGGTTGATTGGTGCTGGGGGGTAATAAGTCCCAGCCGGCGTGATTATGGAACCTTTTTCTAGCTCTGAATTACGGGGAAAATTTAATCTGATGCATGTGTTTATTGGGCTGTGGTTGGGAAGAGTGTATGCTATGGTTGTTTGGTTTATTTGCGAGGTTATGAATGTTTGCATGTATGGAATCTCATGTATGTATGTGTTTGTAACACATTATTTCTTAGTATTGATAGTGTGCTTCATGTACTCACCTACATGCGGTCATCTATATCTGGTTGCAGGGGCTGAGTCTCAGCTCCTGGCCCCGCCTCTTCGCTGGCCCCTACTAGGTTCACACTCTTTTGGTTTCGAGAGCCATGTTGTACCTCTTCTCATGGGTTTAACAAATTCTGGCTCTGTCACTTCACTCTCCAAGGTGTTCTACTTCTTGGTTACTCTAAGGCTGAAGACTTGCTTCCCAACATCCCTGTGACTCGTTTGTGTTTTCACCTTCCAGCTGTGTCCTCGTTTCCTTGTTTATCCTCTCACAATCTTTCCCTGTTCAACCTAACAATTCCTCTCAGTATTTTGTACGTTGTAAACAAAACACTATCCTTTCTCTAGTGTCAACAGATTGAGTTCCCTTAACCTCTCCTCATAGGACATACTCCTTAGTTCCTGGCGTAATCTTGTTGCAAACCTCTGTACTTTCTCCATTTTCTTGACATACTTGACAAGGTGTTGATTCCTTATTGGTGCTTAACGTACACGGTTTACAGTGTAGTGAATAACTCCTTACTTAGATTTCTGAAAGCTAGTTTTGGATTTTCCAGTTGCTGCGACTATTTTTCGGTTGATGTGTGTTTCAAGTGATATACTTGAAACAATACTAACTCCAAGGTCCTTCTTGACTGAGGTTTACAGCATTTGCCTTCCCTAGCCTGTATTCAGTTTGCACTCTTTACCCTTCCCAAATTTTGTATTTTTTTCACTTGCTGGGGTTAAATTCAGTAGCAACTTGCCATATTACATTATGAGTTCTCCTTTCAAACTTATGAGGCCCTTAGATAATAAGGGATATTTTTCTCTTCACTTTCCACTTTTTCCTTTCAGATTTCTGTGTCTGTTTTCAGCAATTCCTTCGCTGTACCCTTTATCTCCTGCACCTCCCACTAGCCTGAGAGAATTTCCGGAAATGTCTTGTTTGTTTGTCTTCCTTCTGTTTCCACACCTGATACTACCATTCTTGCTCAAATCTCCATACCACTTTCCTTCGTCTCTTCCAGTTCCCTCCTCAACTCCTGCAGCCTCAGCAACTGCAGCTCCTCTCTCATCCCCTGCTATCTGAAGATACCTTCTGTACCTTCTCCATCGTTTTGCAAAAATAACTAAACTTTCTATTTCCTCTCTTGTCCCATCTTGCACTTACGTTCTGTTACCATCAATTCCCTTTCAGTCCATTCATGTCCTGATCTTTTTCCCTCTACGCCCTTTCCTCTTCTAGTTGCCTTTTGCGCTCACATGTGTGTCTATCTCCTTTTCCGAGTTGTTATATACTAATAATACTAACCATTATTTACTAACAGTGCATTTCATAATATTACATACTGGTAGACACGATTATATAAAATCTTAGTTAAGAATGTGCCACAGTTAGGTATCTTTATTACGAAGCATTTCGCCTACACGGGTTGTTTCTTCAGTTGAGTACAGAGGAGGCAGCAGAAGCAGTAGAGATGTGAAGACAATGTAATCGTGATGGACTGATTACATCGTCTATACATCTCTACTGCTTCTGCTGCCTCCTCTGTACTCGACTGAAGAAGCCTACGCTGTAGGTGCAACGCGTTGTGATAAAGATACCTAACTGTTGCACATGTTTTATAAATTTCTCGGTATTGTATACTCTTATTATATTCAGTTAAGAATCTGCCCTAATGAGGCACTAATTACTAATTATCTCACCTAAAGGCGAGATAATAAAACACTGTAAACTTGCCAGTTTTCTCCTACATACAGGCGAGTGTCATGTCTGGCTGTCAGTGTGGTGCAAGTGCATCTTTGATGTCTGGAAGTATGTATTTCTGGTGTTGAACAGTACACACATGTTTAGTCGCTATATTATTTACTTTTCTTGATCACTATGGTCATCAATATCAAGATATTCTTATTTTACTATCCATATATTGCTACCTATTTCCTTATTTCGTGGATACAACCTTGACCTTTTGATGCAAGTGTGTGTGTGCGTGTTATTTGCCGAGTATTTTTTTTTTTTTTGGAGATTGAGAGAATAAAGTTAATGAGGCAGTTTTATACTTGATTTTTCATAGATGATTCCCATACTGCCACCTCCCCTCTTCTGTATATAGTTTTCTTATCCCTAGATCACACTTGCCTATACTATCGCATGCACCACTACCTCAATAAATGTTCATTTTATTCGCTGGTTAAAGTCTTGCCTAATTTGTTGAAAAGGATACTAGGAATATTCTCTGCTAACACCCACGATGTCCCTCTCATCGCCTCAATACCTGACATCCTCACTTTAAAAATATTTGACTGAATTAATCATTTCTGCTTCTGTTTCTTAGATTCGCTTTATTTTTCTTTACCTACATAGATATTCACGAACAAAGTCAGTCACTATACTCTCGTGTGTACTCACCTATTTGTCCTCAGCTATTTGAGGTTACAGGGGGTCTATTCTCAGCTTCTAGCCCCGCCATTTTATTGTCCGCTGGATTCACTCTCTTTTGACTTAGGGAACCTTATTGTACCTCTTCTTAAAGCTGTGTGTGGATGCTGCCTCTACTACTCCACTGTCCAGGTCTATCCAATTCCTAAGATTGAAGAAATACCTTCTAACATCCCTGAGGCTCAGCTGTGTATCCATCTTTCAGCTCTGCCCTCGTATTCCTGTTTCCCGTCTCTCCTGTTTCCCGTCTCTCCTGTTTCCCTTCCTTGTACTAATTCATTCTTTACTTTTCGTTTATCTAGGAAAGTGGTGGCTATTCACTTATCTCTGATCGTCCCTCCAGTCACTGTAAATACTCTGGACTAGTGTGTTCATCTTTCAGTCGTTTAACTGTTTTCTTATTTTTTTTTTTTTTGCATTTAATTAATTTTCCCAAAACAAATTTTTTTTAGTCAGTTGCCACCCATTAATATTTGCTAAGCCTGTAACCTATTTTTATAATTCCTTTTTATGTAAGGTAATATTCCTGACTGATCCTCTAGGAGCGTTTGATGAGTCTGAACAAACAGATTAAGTGACTGCCGTGATGAACTAGTCATCACTTAAAACTTTTCACAATGGATGATGTGCTTTTGCCAACCTACAACAACCACTTCACCCGTGAGAGGAAAGTCTCCTAACAATTAAGTGCAGGATCGACGGAGAGCAGATTTAATAGGGAAGGAATCACTCTGTTTCGCCTTTCTATGTTTGTGAAGTAGGTGACTGCATCATCCACCTGAAGTCACCACCCTGACACCAACACTCGGTAGCCAGTTTCATCAGTACTCCCGGAGAGTCTCAGTCCCAGTTATTGATCTCGAGTAAACCCTTATTAGGTATCCCCTAAGGAAGACCTTCAAGTGGTTGCCAGAGCTTTTTTCCTTTTTGTTTTCGTTTCTTCTTCCTCGAACTTATCGCTTTTATTTTATTCATAACAGAAGGCCTCATTCGATTTGCATCAAATTTTCATGGCCAGAGCATGGAAATTAGGCCCAGGTTCTAGGAACTGTTGACATGCGCAGGTACCTGGAATCTATTCCCAGCATCCAGCAATGGCTCGGATGACTTCCAAAATCCTCTGAGAGGAAGGTTTCAAGCGTTCAGAAAAAAAACGATGCCTCATAATTCGACCTCGGAGGAGAGTGAAATTCAAGCGTAGGTTCACATTACCAATTAAATGTGAAAAATAGTGTTAAATATTGATTCCTGTTTAATAACGCTAAGTACATATAATTCGACCGCTTCTTAATGTATTAATTTTACATAATACTTGGGATCACTGGAATCCAAGAAATAACTGGAGAATGTCCCCTTCTGATCGGGTTTAAATTTTCAGCCCTGATGCGTTTTCCAGAAAGAAACGCGCTTTCAATTTTATTGAATAAGACAGCTTAATAGGATTCAATGCTTGATTAATTTATTCGCTATAAAACTGGAAATCATATTATTGAACAAAAAATCATGCTCTCCAGTGGGTAAATGTAACACCAAATACATTTTGAGTAGTGTTCATTTAAGAATGATTGTGCTCTTCTAAGATTGATAGCTGGTGTTTACTTGAGACTGAAGGCCTTGGACGGCTAAATATGATGAAAGGCTTGAATAAATATATTTGATATGAAATTCGAAAGTTTTTTATGAGCAAAAAGCATTTGAAAAGCTGGTCGATGTAACATGAGCATTTATTGAGTATTTCATTAATGCTTGAGACTTAACACCACCTAATAGGTAAGGAGACGTTGTGGAAGGTAAAGTAATAACAGATTTAACAGAGCTTGACGTTATCATACCAGGTTTCACTCCATGATTTTGGAAAATTTGCTAAACAAGTGTCATTATATTTGCTGCATCTAATCAACTTTTTCTGATATCTACCTCCATTGGTCTCTACCACAAGAATTTTTCACAGTGATCAAACACGTGTTAATGAGCAGCACATGTACTGCTGGTGTTAGGTTTTCTGCTGGTAAATATGTATCACTGGTTTCTCTTCTAGATTTCACGTAATATTTAACATCACCAACATTTCACATCCCGTCCAGTGGAAAGTATCAAAGGCGGCTTTAAAGTCACAAAGGTTCAGCAGTAGATCAACTAGGGTCGCGAGGTCTTCTTGATGTCATGTGAAACCTGAGCCAATTTTCCTAAGTGTTTGGGTGACAGAGGTGGCGGAGTGACCTTTCAGTAAGACGATTTGTCTGTAGGTTTCAGAGTGCTGCCTCTGGGACGTCAACAGAGTATGTAGTGAGGCAATTTTCATTCAAATGAATTCCCTCTATTAAAACTAGCCTTACATGAGAGACATAACCAAGGGACTTTATGTAACTTGGGAAAGGGTAAGGCCTTAGGAGTTGTTTGTATTAGAAAAATACACTAAATAACAGAGCACAGTTAATTGCACATAATATAAAAATGCAAAATCCTTCCTCCTTCCCTTCCATAACAAGCCAAATGGGACTTACATGAGCCAAAATTAGTTCATTTTTTCTCCATCAGACTGACCGACTTTAAGAATGTAAGTACAATGAATAAGTTTTAATTAAGCTTAGTGAACATAAACAAATGTTTAATATTAGTGTGAAGGGCACATTGATGTTATAGGTAGATAAAAGTACATTATGCTGGCATATCCTAGCATAACCAAATGAAGTCAAACATTGACTTTCAATGATCAGAAGACACATTCTCTAATTATAATTATTTAACAGAAACCAATTTTACTAATAAAATTGACAAATTATTTATACAGCCTAACCCATAATAAGTTTAGTTCATCTCATACCATAAATCAGCCAGAGAAAATTCATAACATTCACGATTATTTTAACCTAATTCATAGGAAAGGGGCATGGCCGTATGGATCTTATAGCACCTGAGGAATAGATGTTATTATAATTCGATCTAAACAAAGGGAAGAAAAGTCCAGTTCCTTGTATCAAGATCCTCTCACCAGCATCATGACGAAATAATGCAAAAAAAGTGAAATGGTACTATAACATTTCGTGAGTAGTGGCAAAACGGCATCAACACACTCCATTAAGTAGAATACACGAGTGTCGGAATGTTGAAGTCGGTCAGGGGAGCTTTTCACAAGGAAACATATACTAGAAATGGCGTATCAAAATAGTCCAGTGAATTTTGCCCAAAAGAGCCTTGAAAATTTGAAGACTGTCCATTATGGTGTTGTCGAGAAAAAAAAAACTGAATTTTTTGATTAGGTAAAAAAAAATTCCGAGAATGTTCCAGAAATAGGAGAGACTTCCCTAGTTAAGCATGAAAATATGGTTTTCTTTTCTCATTTATATTTTAATACTCTTCTTCAGGCTGAGGGACTGACCACCTCAAAACTGTCTTCATGGGTGACGGACTGATTGCATCGCCTTCACATCTCTTCTGCTTCTACCAACTTTTCTGTATTGGACTGAAGAAGCCTACTATGTAGGCGAAACGTTTCGAAATAAAGTTACCTAACTGTTGCATGTGTACATTACCAAACAACCTGTTGGTAAAGACTGACACGTGCAATATCTGGGAGTCTTTATTGTAGACGTTTCGCCATCCAGTGGCTTTATCAGTACAAATTCCAGGACATAACTTGAAGACAGTAGAACTATACACAGTTCTACTGTCTTCAAGTTATGTCCTAGAATCTGTACTGATAAAGCCACTGGATGGCGAAACGTCTACAATAAAGATATCCAGATGTTGCACGTGTGTCGAAATCTTCATCTTGTCGGTATTGTATACCATTCTTGTACAACCTGTCGGTATTTTATACCATTTTAACATTCACAAGGTACATGTAATTTGGTGCATGGTTTCGCCCATACATATATACTAAACTTCCTTCATCCACACAACAATTCTGCCTAAGTCTCTTGGCATAAATAAAAGGCGTTCGATCTACGGATCTCTGTATTTCCGTGTCAAAATAATGTTAAATTATTTGTTTTAAATTTATTTTGTACCTATTCAGTGTTTGATATTTATTATATATTTAACATAAATATTTAAATCTGATCGATTTACATGAATGTCAGTATCTACATAAATGACATTACTGTGTGTAGTCTTAGTGCGGCTACAGTTACCGTAAGTATAGACCTATGATCGCAAGTTACATATTACTCTACTATTCTTGCAATTCAGTGTCATTTACATATCTGTATAATTCTTAAACTTGGAGGAATGGTTTATCCAGTATATTTGACTGCGTCGTACTCTGCAATGTTTAAATTGTTTTAAATAATAAAATAGAGTATATATTTATAATAGTTTATAATTATTGCTCCTTGAACTATTAAATTATAGCTTCCATTTATCCTAGATATATTTATTTTCACTGACTTTCTGTATCTAAAGTATTACGATAAACTTACAGGCCAAGTTTGAAGGGAACTTAGCACTGATCAGTCAGACTATTCATGTTGGCATCATCATCACCCCCGCCCCCATACATACATGCTTCCCTGAAGTACACGTCTCTTTCTGATTCCTCCTTTTTTTGCTCGTCAATACCCTTGGTGAATGCGGCCTCTCATGCCTCCTCCATGTCTTAATGCTGACTGGAACACTCCGGCCCTCACGCCGTCATCTCCTTACATTACGTACACCCCTCCGCTCTTCTCGTGATTAATTATGAGGTATTAGTGGCCAGGATTAACCAATGTCTAGTGGATTAGGAAACGGCAGTTGATGAGGCGAGCAGAGATTAGCTGGGGAATCCCAAGATATTAGGAGTTTCTTGAGTGATTATCATGGATGTGGCTCCTGCTAGCTGGTGGAGAGATGACGGCAGAGATTGACTATTGTAGAGCAATACACATATGAATATATTTCATTATCAGAGATAAGCAGCAAAGTTTCAACAAATATTTTTCTGTATAGGGAAAGTTAGGACAGAAGGAAGAAGATACGTAGATCGCGGGCCTTGATCCCTTTGACCAAACCCGGAACAGTCTTAAAGAATTCACGTGGAAATATTAGGACCACACTCGGAAGGTTATTCGAATCATACACTAACAGGGTTATTAAACGTATAAGAGAAAATTTTAGAACTTAATTTTAAGCAAGTTCTTGCTAATTGACCAGTTTTACCTATTCGGCACGACATATGTGTCGTACCGAATAGGTATACATTTTAAGATATATTTTTTTCATTTATGTTAATATAAAAATAATGATTTTGCACCTAGACAACCTTACTTTATTATAACAAGCGCAATTTAATTTAGCCTAATCCAAGTAAATATATTTCATATAGGTTTATAATAATTTACTAATAAACAAACACAATGAAATATATTTTTTTCATTAGGTTCAGAATGATTTTTGCGAAATTATTTCACTAGTCGGCAAGAAGTGCGTTGATATTTAAGCCAAAATCGCAAGTTTTATGTATATGACGCTAGACACAGACACACACACACGCACGCACATACACACACACACACACACACACACACACACACACACACACACACACACACACACACACACACACACACACACACACACACATTATATATATATATATATATATATATATATATATATATATATATATATATATATTTTTTTTTTTTTTTTTTTTTTTTTTTTTTTTTTTTTTTTTTTTTTTTTTTTTTTCCAACAAGTCGGCCGTTTCCCACCGAGGCAGGGTGACCCAAAAAAGAAAGAAAATCCCCAAAAAGAAAATACTTTCATCATCATTCAACACTTTCACCTCACTCGCACATTATCACTGTTTTTGCAGAGGTGCTCAGAATACAACAGTCTAGAAGCATACACATATAAAGATACACAACATATCCCTCCAAACTGCCAATATCCCAAACCCCTCCTTTAAAGTGCAGGCATTGTACTTCCCATTTCCAGGACTCAAGTCCGACTATATGAACATAACCGGTTTCCCTGAATCCCTTCACTAAATATTACCCTGCTCACACTCCAACAGATCGTCAGGTCCCAAGTACCATTCGTCTCCATTCACTCCTATCTAACACGCTCACGCACGCTTGCTGGAAGTCCAAGCCCCTTGCCCACAAAACCTCCTTTACCCCCTCTCTCCAACCCTTTCGAGGACGACCCCTACCCCGCCTTCCTTCCCCTATAGATTTATATGCTTTCCATGTCATTCTACTTTGATCCATTCTCTCTAAATGACCAAACCACCTCAACAACCCCTCTTCTGCCCTCTGACTAATACTTTTATTAACTCCACACCTTCTCCTAATTTCCACACTCCGAATTTTCTGCATAATATTTACACCACACATTGCCCTTAAACAGGACATCTCCACTGCCTCCAACCGTCTCCTCGCTGCTGCATTTACCACCCAAGCTTCACACCCATATAAGAGTGTTGGTACTACTATACTTTCATACATTCCCTTCTTTGCCTCCATAGATAACGTTTTTTGACTCCACATATACCTCAACGCACCACTCACCTTTTTTCCCTCATCAATTCTATGATTAACCTCATCCTTCATAAATCCATCCGCCGACACGTCAACTCCCAAGTATCTGAAAACATTCACTTCTTCCATACTCCTCCTCCCCAATTTGATATCCAATTTTTCTTTATCTAAATCATTTGACACCCTCATCACCTTACTCTTTTCTATGTTCACTTTCAACTTTCTACCTTTACACACATTCCCAAACTCATCCACTAACCTTTGCAATTTTTCTTTAGAATCTCCCATAAGCACAGTATCATCAGCAAAAAGTAACTGTGTCAATTCCCATTTTGAATTTGATTCCCCAAAATTTAATCCCACCCCTCTCCCGAACACCCTAGCATTTACTTCCTATACAACCCCATCTATAAATATATTAAACAACCATGGTGACATTACACATCCCTGTCTAAGACCTACTTTTACCGGGAAGTAGTCTCCCTCTCTTCTACACACCCTAACCTGAGCCTCACTATCCTCATAAAAACTCTATAGAGCATTTAATAACTTACCACCTATTCCATATACTTGCAACATCTGCCACATTGCTCCTCTATCCACTCTATCATATGCCTTTTCTAAATCCATAAATGCAATAAAAACTTCCCTACCTTTATCTAAATACTGTTCACATATATGCTTCAATGTAAACACTTGATCTACACATCCCCTATCCACTCTGAAACCTCCTTGCTCATCCGCAATCCTACATTCTGTCTTACCTCTAATTCTTTCAATTATAACCCTACCGTACACTTTTCCTGGTATACTCAGTAAGCTTATTCCTCTATAATTTTTACAGTCTCTTTTGTCCCCTTTCCCTTTATATAAAGGGACTATACATGCTCTCCGCCAATCCCTAGGTACCTTCCCCTCTTTCATACATTTATTAAACAAAAGTACCAACCACTCCAACACTATATCCCCCCCTGCTTTTAACATTTCTGTCATGATCCCATCAGTTCCAGCTGCTTTACCCCCTTTCATTTTACGTAATGCCTCACGTACCTCCCCCACACTTACATTCTGCTCTTCTTCACCCCTAAAAGATGGTATACCTCCCTGCCAGTGCATGAAATTACTGCTTCTGTTTCTTCCTTAACATTTAAAAGTTCCTCAAAATATTCTCGCCATCTACCCAATACCTCCATCTCCCCATCTACTAACTCCACTACTCTGTTTTTAACTGACAAATCCATATTTTCCCTAGGCTTTCTTAACTTGTTTAACTCACTTCAAATTTTTTTCTTATTTTTATTAAAATTTCTTGACAGTGCCTCTCCCACTCTATCATCTGCTCTCCTTTTGCACTCTCTCACCACTCTCTTTACCTTTCTTTTACTCTCCATATACTCTGCTCTTCTTATAACACTTCTGCTTTGTAAAAACCTCTCATAAGCTACCTTTTTCTCTTTTATCACACCCTTTACTTCATCATTCCACCAATCACTCCTCTTTCCTCCTGCTCCACCCTCCTATAACCACAAACTTCTGCCCCACATTCTAATACTGCATTTTTAAAACTATTCCAACCCTCTTCAACCCCCCCACTACTCATCTTTGCACTAGCCCACCTTTCTGCCAATAGTCGCTTATATCTCACCCGAACTTCCTCCTCCCTTAGTTTATACACTTTCACCTCCCTCTTACTTGTTGTTGCCACCTTTCTCTTTTCCCATCTACCTCTTACTCTAACTGTAGCTACAACTAAATAATGATCCGATATATCAGTTGCCCCTCTATAAACATGTACATCCTGGAGCCTACCCATCAACCTTTTATCCACCAATACATAATCTAATAAACTACTTTCATTACGTGCTACATCATACCTTGTATATTTATTTATCCTCTTTTTCATAAAATATGTATTACTTATTACCAAATTTCTTTCCAC
>NC_091349.1:18377109-18489609 GCF_038502225.1 Cherax quadricarinatus
CCCTAGGCTTTCTTAACTTCTTTAACTCACTCCAATTTTTTTTCTTATTTTCATTAAAATTTCTTGACAGTGCCTCTCCCACTCTATCATCTGCTCTCCTTTTGCACTCTCTCACAACTCTCTTCACCTTTCTTTTACTCTCCGTATACTCTGCTCTTCTTATAACACTTCTGCTTTTTAAAAACCTCTCATAAGCTACCTTTTTCTCTTTTATCACACCCTTTACTTCATCATTCCACCAATCACTTTTGTTTCCTCCTGCTCCCACCCTCCTATAACCACAAACTTCTGCCCCACATTCTAATACTGCATTTTTAAAACTATTCCAACCCTCTTCACCCCCGCCCACTACTCATACTTGCACCAGCCCACCTGTCTGCCAATAGTTGCTTATATCTCACCCGAACTTCCTCCTCCCTTAGTTTATACACTTTCACCTCCCTCTTACTTGTTGCCATTTTCTTCTTGCCCCATCTACCTCTTACTCTAACTGTAGCTACAACTAAATAATTATCCAATATATCAGCTGCCCCTCTATAAACATGTACATCCTGGAGCCTACCCATCAACCTTTTATCCACCAATACATAATCTAACAAACTACTTTCATTGCGTGCTATATCTACCTTGTATATTTATTTATCCTCTTTCTCATAAAATATGTATTACTTATTACCAAACCTCTTTCTACACATAGCTTAATTAAAGGCTCCCCATTTTCATTTACCCCTGGCACCCCAAATTTACCTACTACTCCCTCCACAGCATTTTTACCCACTTTAGCATTGAAATCCCCAGCCACAAATACTCTCACGCTTGGTTCAAAACTCCCCACGCATTCACTCAACATTTCCCAAAATCTCTCTCTCTCCTCTACACTTCTCTCTTCTCTGGGTGCATATAGGCTTACTATAACCCATTTTCACATCCAACCTTTATTTTACTCCACAAAATCCTTGAATTAATAAATTTATAGTCTCTCTTTTCCTGCCATAGCTTATCATTCAACATTATTGCTACTCCTTCATTAGCTTTAACTCTATTTGAAACCCCTGACCTAATCTCATTTATTCCTCTCCACTGAAACTCTCCCTCCCCCTTCAGCTTTGTTTCACTTAAAGCCAGGACATTCAGCTTCTTCTCATTCATAACATCCACAATCATCTCTTTCTTATCATTTGCACAACATCCACGCACATTCAGACTTCCCACTTTGAAAATTTTCTTCTTATTCTTTTTAGTAATTATTACAGGAAAAGGGGTTACTAGCCCATTGTTCCCGGCATTTTAGTTGACTTTTACAACACGCATGGGTTGCGGAGGAAAGTTTCTTATTCCACTTTCCCATGGATATAAAAGGAACAGTAATAAGAACAAGAACTATTAAGATAAAATCAAAGAAAACTCAGATGAGTGTGTATAAATAAACGTGTACATGTATGTGTAGTGTGACCTAAGTGTAAGTAGAAGTAGCAAGACGTACCTGTAATCTTGCATATTTATGAGAAAGACAAAAGACACCAGCAATCCTACCATCATGTAAAACAATTACAGGCTTTCGGTTTACACTCACTTGGCAGGAAGGTAGTACCTCCCTTGGTGGTTGCTGTGTACATAGGGAGTATATATAGGAAGCATAGTCGAGAATCAGGTAGAAAAGGTCGAGGTTGGATTTGATTGACCCACACGGGATGGGCAAGTAGGTCAGTTAGTACTTAGGATAACGATGAAGAAGTTTCTGGCAAGAGGTTCAGCTATGTCATACAGGCGTTTATGGAGTCATCCTGGTATTTTTTTACATAAGTCAATTTTACAGGCTTAGAGCTGTTATCCTACCTCAGCTAATTTCAAAGCCTAGCCCTATCCGAGGTATACTACCAACCCCTATGATGCGAGCAACACAAGTCGTCTAACACCCAGGTACCTACTTACTGCTAAATGAGAAAGGACAGCAGGTGTAAGGGAACGTGCCCAACGTTTCCACCTGTACCTAGGTGAAAGCGCATGTGTGTGTTCTTGAACACTAGTGGGAATATTCCTCCCCCTTTATGCTACATGGTTTTTGTTGCACCCTCCCATAGTATAGCGATCTTCCTGGTGTGGTCTTTATCTCTTCTCCTCAGAAAGAATCGGGAATCTGGGTTTCATGGAAGTGGGATTGTTGGTAAACTCACAGGTGGGCCTTGGCAAACTTGAGTAAAAAGCAGGAAGGTAATGCGTAAACGTGTGAAAGTACGGTTGATGAACGGGTATTGTAAAAATTCAGGAATGGAGACATGGATACCTCTTAGCAAAATTCCAGTGACTTCACATTATTTGGTTCTAGTATTGCAATGTTAATAGAGATGAATGTCAAATTTATTTGTGGGTTTTCTGTAGACTGTGACAGAAAGAGTGAAATCATATTGCGTGCTATTCCCTCGACAGCAGCTTCTCATGGTCGCCGACGCCCAGATACACGAAGTGACCTGCAATCCCTTGACGGGCCATGCCAGCGGGCGATTATGGCAGCAATTAACTGAAGCAGGTCCAGAATGGCAAGGCAGTCTCTCAACCTCACACTCGCAGTGTGCACACCACTCCTCACGCAGCTTCTCCATGATGTGTTTCGTGGTCGAGTATCCTAGGTGCAGCTGGAGAATGGGTACGCACTGTTCCCTAGACGCAAGGATTCCTAAGCTTGACTGACTGTTGACCCATAATTGCTAGGAGCTAAAGAAGTATTACGGTTAACTAATAATAGCTTATTTTTTAATGAGACCAAACATGTTTAAAAATGGTTAACTTTATAATAGTATTCAAGACATGAGTCACTCCATGTTTTGGGAATTTTCCATTGTTATTGCAATCTCTTGCCGGTAAGAAATGCTAATCTGGAAGGTTCACCAGTCTTTTAGTAATGGAATGAATTCAACTGAAGACTATTAAGGCTCCACTAAATTAGCAAATGACTTTGTTGATTATGTGATAGCAAAAGATGATGGTGCATTTCAGTACGATGGGGCTTACTGTTCTATATATAATACACTTAAACACAGAACTACTTACAATACCATAGCACATAGAATTTTGCAGTAAGGACTCAGAAAATCAAAGGGCACAGGGGAAGAAAAGACCCATGTGGGAATGGTGGTGTACACTCCACATGGTAATTAATTAAAAAATGAAATTGTTCCACTTCCTACTGAGAGACGAAAGGTCTAACACAATAGGTACGGAACACAGAATTTATACAGATAGAAGCTGGCTGTCGTCCAGATATTCGTGGTAAAGCCAAACTTTTAAGGCAGCCAGGAGCATTCCATAAATATTCTGTTTTAAGATTATGTACAATAGCCTCTATTACTAATGTTTAAAATTTGGTGCAATTATATTATGAAAAGTTATCATGTTTTATAGTCAATTCTTGGATGTTTGTTTCCAGCCATGACATACTAGTGACTATATTTCTTGCTTCCAACCATTTTGCAGGGTTGTTACATATTCGTGTGTGATTAAATATGGTGCTTGATTATTTCACTGTCCGGATCGAGTATTGTCATGTGCTAACCTACATACAAGGGATTTATTTACCTCCTCCTCCTCTGACATGAAATAAATCACATTCTCTGCAACCTACTTTACATTTACTCTATCTTTTAATGAATTTTTGATCAGAGTGCATATAACCATCCTTGAATTCTTAAAGACTACGTTTATGTTAATTAAATCGTTTTAGAACTTTCGTCAAATAAATATTCTCGTTGTATGGGAGAACTAACACATTACTAAATTATGGGGTTATCCTACGTTTAGTTCCATAATAACTCTTCCTAGCTGCTCTCAAAGCACTTTCCACGAACTCTTTAGCATATTGTAATTTCCTCATCGAGAAACTCGTGTGTTCCTCACACATTGTGAGGGACTCACTTCTTTTAGTTTAGCTTTATTATTGGAGTAGAAATGGACGTAGGAACACACGTTGGTTGCTATTACAACCCAGGAACAATAAGACAGAATGGACAACCGTGTTCAACCAGCAGCTGGGTGAAATTGACAAGGGTGAGAATGTGAGCTGTATCCACGTCACCTTCACAATTGCCAGATCCACAGTATGATTGGCTGAACGATGGGGCCCCGTAAATCGTCAAACCCTTTGCGACCTGGTTCGCTGGTTGGAGGCGTAGCCTTTTATGAGTATGTTCACATGCTCCGATGGGGCATGTGAACCGAATAAAGGGTACATACTCTTTGCCTGCAACAGTTGCCTTACCATATACTGTGAACTTGAAATTTCTAACAAATCGGTAGATCAAAACATCAAGGATTGGGAGTTTGCAATCGTTTACATTCTAATCCTTTTTATCTCTGGTTAATTTGCTCGTTTGTGACTGATGCATACAACAATTTGTTTTATTGAACATTTAGCATAACGCTCTCTTTTTCTGATGTTTTCAATTATCGCAGTGCAATTTAAAGTCTTGAGCTTGGCATTTGGCAGGTATGTGACGACTCTTCAAATAAAGCAACTCAGAAAAAATTCATCTCTCAACCCTTGAGTAGAGAGGATGTGTGTTGCTGCTGCCCCTGGTGTTGACTGGGTGCAGTAATATTTTCACAACACGGCTCAGGCTAGCCGGCGTCGTATCAATACAGTTTATATTGAATTAACCAGTGGAGCTGTAACGGGGCCGTCTATGGAGTTACTTCTACCAGCAATAATCAGAGAAACCCATGGCATAGCTAATGAGGAGATTTGTGGACTCGCACTGAATGGTACAAAGAGAATATTTGTAAAATACAGCTCAGCGTGTGTGTACGAGGCTGTGGTGAATAAGTTCCAGGAAGTGGCCATACCTGTGAATCATGCTGTGACAGTGAGGATGCATGATGTATTACACTTGGGTGAAGATCAGGAATGTGCCATTCGAGGCGGATGCATCTGACATACGGTTCGCGATGAGTAAATACGGGACGATACTCACGGTCACTGCAGGAAGGTGGTCAGCTGGTCCGTATTTGGGGATACCTGAGGGTACATACTCTGTGAAGATGATGCTCCGATAACTCTGGTCAGATCACTGACAATGATAAGGATATGTGTGAAATTCTAAATACCTACTTCTTCTCAGTTTTCACCCAGGAAAATACTAGCGATATTCCTGAAATAATAGATTACGTAGAACAGGATGATGATAAACTATGTACGATTGCGGTAACTAGTGACATGGTCCTCAGACAAATAGTGAAACTAAAACCTAACAAATCTCCAGGTCTTGATGAACTGTTTGCAAGGGTGTTAAAGGAATGTAAAGAGGAACTTAGCATACCTTTGGCTAATCTTTTTAACATATCACTACAAACTGGCATAGTGCCTGATAAGTGGAAAATGGCAAATGTAATACCCATTTACAAGGCAGGTGACAGGTCCTTGGCTTCGAACTATAGACCAATAAGCGTTACCTCCATAGTGGGAAAATTTATGGAATCAATAATTGCCGAAGCAATTAGTAGCCATCTTGACAGGCACAAATTGATTAATGATTCTCAACACGGTTTTACAAAGGGGCGTTCCTGTCTTACGAATTTACTAACTTTTTTCACTAAGGTGTTTGAGAAGGTAGATCATGGTAATGAATATGATAGTGTGTATATGGACTTCAGTAAGGCTTTCGATAGAGTTCCACACCAGAGGCAATTGAGGAAACTTAGGGCACACGGAATAGGAGGAGAAATTTTTTCCTGGGTAGAGACATGACTGACAAATAGACAGCAGAGAATTTGCATAAATGGGGAGAAATCAGAATGAGGGCATGTCACAAGCGGTGTTCCTCAGGGGTCAGTGTTGGGCCCGTTGTTCACAATTTACATAAACGACATAGATGAGGGAATAAACAGCGACATAAGCAAATTTGCTGATGACACCAAAATAGGCCGTCCAATTCATTCTAATGAGGACATTATAGCACTCCAGGATGATTTGAATAGACTGACGCAATGGTCGGAGAAGTGGCAGATGCAGTTTAATATTGACAAATGCAAAGTTCTAAATGTTGGACAGTTGAATAACCATGTCACATATAAACTAAATAATGTAGATCTTAATACTACCGATTGCGAAAAGGATTTAGGAGTTCTGGTTAGCAGTAACCTAAAACCAAGACAACAGTGCATTAGTGTTTGCAATAAAGCTAACAGAATTCTTGGCTTCATATCTAGAAGTATAAATAATAGAAGTCCTCAGGTTGTTCTTCAATTCTATATATCCTTGGTTAGGCCTCATTTAGACTATGCTGCTCAGTTCTGGTCACCGTATTACAGAATGGATATAAATGCTCTGGAAAACGTACAAAGGAGGATGACAAAGATGATCCCATGTATCAGAAATCTTCCCTGAGGATAGACTGAGGGCCCTGAATCTGCACTCTCGAAAGGCGTAGAATTAGGGGGGATATGATTGAGGTGTATAAATGGAAAACAGGAATAAATAAAGGAGATATAAATAACGTGCTGAAAATTTCAAACCAAGACAGGACTCACAGCAATGGTTTCAAGTTGGAAAAATTCAGATTCAGGAAGGATATAGGAAAGTACTGGTTTGGTAATAGAGTTGTGGATGAGTGGAACAAGCTCCCGAGTACAGTTATTGAGGCTAAAACGTTGTGTAGTTTTAAAAATAGGTTAGATAAATACATGAGTGGATGTGGGTGGGTGTGAGTTGGACCTGACTAGCTTGTACTGCTGGGTCTGGTACAGTGCTCCATCCTTGAGTGAGGATGACCAGACTGGGTGGGTCATTGGGATAATCCGGGGGCTGGGTCATTGGTCTAATCCGGGGGGGGGGGGGAATGGACCTGCTCCGCATGGGTCAGTAGGCCTGTTGCAGTGTTCCTTCTTTATGTTCTTATATCCTATACCTTCGTATGTGGTGATGGAAGAATTTAGAACTCAGGTATTTGTGACATACGCAGGGCAGCGGCGCACTTGTCATTTGTGTGGGTCGTATGACCACCTGGCTGCGCAATGTGGTAGAGGACGTGGAGACAAGGACCAGCAACAACGAAGAGATGTCGAGGAGAGGAGAGTGAATCAAGATCAGCCGTATTCGACACTGCCTTCACAGAGTGTGCCATGGAGTGAGGAGGTTGAGAGGGAGGAGGAGGAGGAGGAGAGGGCAGGTGCTACGAGTACGGGGGACTCCCCATCCTTGGATGTTGTTCAAGCACTGGAGGACATCATCGTGGAAGTAAATGACAGCAAGGAGGTAGAATCGATAATGTCGACGTTTGGGGAAATTTTGGGCAACAAGAGCCCTTGTCAAGACGATGGTACGGACCTGGATCTTGGGTCTGCTGTAGAGGAGGGTGGGGCGAAGGAAGTTTGCCCTAAGGTGTGTGACAAGGATGCCCTGTCTGTGAGAATGGTGGAGATAGAGGTTCATCATGGTGATGAGCAGGATGACAGGATGCAGGTTGAGGGTGTGACGCGAAAGCGCGCAGCAGTGCTTTATGATTCAGACGAAGTGCTTATGCCCGCACAACGTTCTGGGAAGAAAACATGGGTGGATGCCATGCAGAGGGGTTCAAGAGGCACTCAGGGACAGGGGTTGGGTGAGAGTGCACAAAAAGGGGGGGAGGGATAAGGGTGCAGTGAGACGATCAGGTGACAAATCGGTAGTGGCAAGAGAGAAACCCCCTTTGTCGGTTTTAAGTGCTTGACATTGAACATCAATGGTTTGAGGTCGCAGAGAAAGTGTGAGTGGTTTAGGGTGTATTTGGTGCGTCATGGTGCTGACATCGTGTTCTTGCAGGAACACAATTATAGACATGGTTATGAGTTGAAGGTGGATGAATATAATGTGTATGTTGAGCATGCAGTCAGATTGAAAGGAGGTATGGCTATTTTGGTGAAGGAAACTAGCCCGTTGGTTGTCAGGCATTGTGAAGGGGGAAGGGGAGGATGATTCATGTGGATGGGTTATGGGGTCAAGTACAGATGACGTTGGTGTGTGTGTGTATGGCCGGCAGAGGGTGATGTACGTGTTAAGAATAAATTTGTGAGGGATGTTCTGGTATATTACTTGCGTGGATTGCCGGGAGTAGCCATAATAGGAGGTGATTGGAACTGTGTGATAAGGCGTAAGGATGTTGAACCGAGGGGAGCAGGACACTGTATGGGAATATTCGGACAATTGTTATCCGAGGTGGGTTTGATCGATATTTGTAGAGGGGGGGCGGTGGAGCATACATTTATTAGGCATGAGTATGCTGCAAGGCTCGATCGTTTGTACGTCCCCAGAACAGTAGTAATACATAGTGTGAGGGCGATGGACGTGGTATTTTCTGATCATATGGGTGTTTTGGTGGATATAGGTTGGGAGGGGTTGCCACGAAGGTGTAAGGGGTATTGGAAGTTAAATGTAAAGTTGTTGCAGGAAGAAGAGTCGACAGTCATTTAAGCAATTTTGGGTGGGGTTGGTGGCAGTGGCTCCTGGGAATGGTGATCTGGTTAGTTGGTGGGACTCGGTGGCGAAATCAAGTATTAAGGATTTTTATGTACGTAGTGGGAGGGAATATAATAGGCTAAAGTATGGGTATCAATCTTATCTTGAGGGGCAGTTGAGAGCTTGCTACGAGCGTGGGAGTGTTAGTTATCCAGTGGGAGATATTGAGGGATTAAAGGAGTGTATTAGGGATTTGCAAAATGTAAGATTCGACGGTGCGCGAGTTTTGGCTGGGCTCGATGAGGTGTTATGGGGTGATAGGCCTTCTGCATGTGTGTTGAGAGGACAGCATAAGAGAAGAGCGGCTAAGAAGATGATGGGATTAACTGTTCATGTGGGGATGGAGGATATAGGGAGGCACAGGTATTAGTGTCGACTGAAGGTATGAGTGGATATCTAGATGCATGGTTTAGGTCATATACACAACATGTGGGTATACGAAATGCTGCTTTATGGGAAATGGGAGGTTTTGTGCAATGTGAGCTGCTTGATGGTACAGATAGGGAGACATTGGAAGGACAGATCACGGAAGAGGAGATATGGCAAGCTTTAGCTGGTGCAAGTTTAGGTAAGGCACCGGGTGTAGATGGGTTGCCTAATGATTTCTATGTTAGGAATTGGAAAGTTTTGAGAAGTTTTTTAGTCAGGTTGTCCAATGTAATGAAGGATGAGGGGGAAATGGGTGAGTAACAAAGGACTGCTATTGTCCTATTAGTTCCGAAGGGTGGACAGACCACGGTGGAGGATTACCGTGCAGTACCGCTTATATGCAGTGATTTTAAGTTATTTGCAAGGATATTAGGGAATAGAATCAAACATGTGTTAGGTAAAGTAATTGATAGAGGACAATATGGAATACCGGGTAGGTCAGTGTATGAAGGGCATGGAGTTTTTAGGAGTTTTACAGAGCAGCAGCAGCGGGGGGAGTTGGGGGTGGGAGTGTGTTGGCATTGGATTGGAGAGCGGCTTACGATAGCATAGAGAGGGATGCATTATGGATTTTCATGCGTTGGCTGGGTTTCGGGAGGGAAATTATTTCTTGGGCTAAAACTTTGTATCTGGGGTGCAGTTATGAGAGTACAGGTTAATGGAAGACTAGGTGTTAGCATACAGATAGGAAGGGGTTTGCGACAGGGATGCTCTCTGTCGCAAATATTGTTTGCATGTCTTCAGGAACCCTTTTATAAGGCAGTTAGGTGGAGTATAGCAGGAGGAGGGGTTGGTACTGAACGAGAGGGTGGGGTGGGTATAGTGGGTTATGTGGATGATACAACTGTTCTGGTGGGGGATGAAAGGGATTTACATAAGGTAGGTAGGGTGGTAGACGTGTTTGGTGAGGCTACGGGGATGAAAATTAATGTTAAGTCCAAGTATATAGATCTAGGGGATAGCGTACATAATGGTGGGACTGTAGAGGGCGGGTGGAGTGTGGTGGATCAGCTATTGATATGTGGGATAGTGTACGTGAGGAATGATAGGGATGCATAAGAGGTAAATTCGAGGCACACCGTGGATGGGGTTTTGAAAAGATTGGACGGTTTGAAGGCGGCGCAGCTAACGTTGCATCGGAGGGTTATAGTCACGAATGTCCTGTTGTATAGCAAGCTATGGCACGTGGTGGCAATGTATCCATTGAGGCGGCGTGAGGTGCAACGGTTGCAACTTGGCGTTTTCAGATTGATATGGGGATTGGGTTGTGACTGGCTAAGTAGAGGGGTGGTGTCGCTTCCCGTTAGCCAGGGGGGGGGCTGGGGCTTATACCTCTTGAAAAGCATATGTTGAGTGTATTTTTAAAACGGGGTTATTTGAGGGAGGGGGGCGAGGGGGAATCTTGAAAGACTGGGCAAGGATATGCAATGGTGGTGGAGGGGTAGGGATTTAACTTTTGGATAGGCTATGTTGCGGGGTTTACTAACGGTGAGGGATCCAGATCGCCTTAAATTGAGGGTTCTTGAGAGGGTGGGGGCTGGTTCTGTGGTGGCGGCAGTTGAGGGGGCATACCCTATGTATGCCTGGGGGGAATATATGAAAATGTCTTCAGCATTTGTGTGTTAAACCAGGTGTTAGGGAGGTTATGTTTAATACATGGGATCTTGCCGTCTGGGGTTGTGTTATTTAATAGGAGACCAAGGGAGGGTGGGGAGTGCAAAGCGTGTGGATGTCCAGAAACTATTTTTCATGCCGTGTACTTTTGTAATTGTTTAGAAGATGTGAGGGTATGGTTAAGTAGGTTGGTTTGGTTAGTTGGTGGGGAAGGGTTTTACAGGTGCTGAGGGTGTTAAGTTTAGATATAGGTGGGATGAGTCAGATGGTGGTGAATGCGGTTGCGTATGTGGTTACTGATTTTATTTATACATCTTGGGCCATGAGGGAGGTGGGTGTGGAGGAAAGGATAAAAATGTTAGGGGCTACAGTATATAGAACTAAGTGTCGCAATAGGGATTTTTATGGGGGAAGATGGGAGACAGCATTTACTGAGGGTTATCGTAGATTTCGGTTGAAGGATTTAAGAGATTTAAGTTTAAGGGGTACCGGCGGGCTAGTTTCTTGAGTGTGGAAGTGTGGTTGAGTGTTAGCGAGTGAGGTATGTTTTTGTAATAAACAAATATGCTTTATTTGCGGTGTGTGTGTGGTGTGGATGGTGGTATAACCAATGTTTTTCACATTGCTTTTAGACGGTTTTGTACAAAATATGTACGTAGTGTTTTGTTGCACTACATTATTGTGTGTATATAAGGTGTGTGTGAGGGTACATCATGCAGTATTTGTGTGTTTGGGCATGATTGAACGTTCTTGTGGGAATGTCTTCAAAGGTGCTATACAAAGAAAGTATAATCTGGTGTTACTATGGCATGACATATATCTGTTGGTATGCGGTGACACAAAGTCTGGGATTAACCTTTTTGTAGGACGCAGACTGTACGGCACAAGATTTGTATATCGGGTTGGTGGCAAGTGTATTTAGTTGCATTGTGCAATGCGGTAATATATCTAAATATTGTGAGAGTGTATTATGGTACATAAGGCTTTGCATATATTGTTTCAGAGGCCTGGTTAAGACTATAGGATACAGGTTGTGCGACAATGTATCTGGAGTTTCTGGAGTTTATCTGGAGAGAGTTCCGGGGGTCAACGCCCCCGCGGCCCGGTCTGTGACCAGGCCTCCTTAGGTCAGTGTCCCAGGATGCGACCCACACCAGTCGACTAACACCCAGGTACCCATTTTACTGATGGGGAACATAGACAACAGGTGGAAAGAAACACGTCCAATGTTTCTACTCTGGCTGGGAATCGAACCCAGGCCCTCACCGTGTGAAGCGAGAGCGTTAACCACCAGGGAAGTTTTATATATTAAGTACTTGCTTGTTGTTTCATTTTTAATTTAAGTGTATTTCTTATGGCATTATAAAAATGTATTATTTTGTGTAAATTCATATTTTGATACATATTTTGTTGGAGCAGAGTTGTTAATGAGTTTCTGTGTTGGTGTATGATTTGTTATCACTACCGCTGTATGGTAGGCAGTGAATAAAGGGTTTTTGGGTGGTTGGCCCATTTTTGAGAATTAGAGCATGTTACCTTTTGTAATCAAGTCAATGTTGTCATAAATGTTACTGAGAGTAACTAGTTCTGGAGGTCTTATAGTATGTGCACCGATTTTTTTTTTATATATTTTATTTAAAACTTATCACAGTACAGTGATGAATAAAAGCATAAGAATTATGGCCACAAGCGGTCCATTCACAAAACTCCCAATATACAATATCAACGCAACAATACTACACCAATACTAATGAAATTAACATCCGCTGCACAGCTCACAACAATCACTCAATACCTGCAATATGCAGAATTAAGAACCTGTGCTGCAACACAGATGCTGTAAACACCCCCCACCTCTACACACTTTGAAAAACACATTACCCAAAAAACCTAAACATAACAGTAAATGGCCACAAATTAGACAAATCATGACTTATCTTGTCACATTAAGTAAAAAAAATCTTCCCATCCTTGTTTGTACAGGAATACCAACTTACAAATGCCATAACTAATTCTATAACACACTGTTAATTTTATGTTTCCATACACTTGTGACGATTACCAATAAAATTGGTAGTACTGATCATGGCATAGAATTTTTTACTTAAATATCCCCCCTCCACCCCAAAGTAAAATAACTAGTATCACCAACAGATTGGCATATATGCAAACTTTTACTAACGTTCATCAGATGTTACATTACTATTTTGACAATGGAGTGTCTCACCACCCCAAAAAGTATTTACATTATTATATTTCCCTAAAAAAACAAATTTTACTATACATGAAAGTTTTTTATTTTTTTTTTATTATCACACTGGCCGATTCCCACCAAGGCAGGGTGGCCCGAAAAAGAAAAACTTTCACCATCATTCACTCCATCACTGTCTTGCCAGAAGGGTGCTTTACACTACAGTTTTTAAACTGCAACATTAACACCCCTCCTTCAGAGTGCAGGCACTGTACTTCCCATCTCCAGGACTCAAGTCCGGCCTGCCGGTTTCCCTGAATCCCTTCATAAATGTTACTTTGCTCACACTCCAACAGCACGTCAAGTATTAAAAACCATTTGTCTCCATTCACTCCTATCAAACACGCTCACGCATGCCTGCTGGAAGTCCAAGCCCCTCGCACACAAAACCTCCTTTACCCCCTCCCTCCAACCCTTCCTAGGCCGACCCCTACCCCGCCTTCCTTCCACTACAGACTGATACACTCTTGAAGTTATTCTGTTTCGCTCCATTCTCTCTACATGTCCGACCCACCTCAACAACCCTTCCTCAGCCCTCTGGACAACAGTTTTGGTAATCCCGCACCTCCTCCTAACTTCCAAACTACGAATTCTCTGCATTATATTCACACCACACATTGCCCTCAGACATGACATCTCCACTGCCTCCAGCCTTCTCCTCGCTGCAACATTCATCACCCATGCTTCACACCCATATAAGAGCGTTGGTAAAACTATACTCTCATACATTCCCCTCTTTGCCTCCAAGGACAAAGTTCTCTGTCTCCACAGACTCCTAAGTGCACCACTCACTCTTTTTCCCTCATCAATTCTATGATTCACCTCATCTTTCATAGACCCATCCGCTGACACGTCCACTCCCAAATATCTGAATACGTTCACCTCCTCCATACTCTCTCCCTCCAATCTGATATTCAATCTTTCATCACCTAATCATTTTGTTATCCTCATAACCTTACTCTTTCCTGTATTCACCTTTAATTTTCTTCTTTTGCACACCCTACCAAATTCATCCACCAATCTCTGCAGCTTCTCTTCAGAATCTCCCAAGAGCACAGTGTCATCAGCAAAGAGCAGCTGTGACAACTCCCACCCTGTGTGTGATTCTTTATCTTTTAACTCCACGCCTCTTGCCAAGACCCTCGCATTTACTTCTCTTACAACCCCATCTATAAATATATTAAACAACCACGGTGACATCACACATCCTTGTCTAAGGCCTACTTTTACTGGGAAAAAATTTCCCTCTTTTCTACATACTCTAGCTTGAGCCTCACTATCCTCGTAAAAACTCTTCACTGCTTTCAGTAACCTACCTCCTACACCATACACTTGCAACATCTGCCACATTGCCCCCCTATCCACCCTGTCATACGCCTTTTCCAAATCCATAAATGCCACTAAGACATCTTTAGCCTTATCTAAATACTGTTCACTTATATGTTTCACTGTAAACACCTGGTCCACACACCCCCTACCTTTCCTAAAGCCTCCTTGTTCATCTGCTATCCTATTCTCCGTCTTACTCTTAATTCTTTCAATTATAACTCTACCATACACTTTACCAGGTACTCTCAACAGACTTATCCCCCTATAATTTTTGCACTCTCTTTTATCCCCTTTGCCTTTATACAAAGGAACTATGCATGCTCTCTGCCAATCCCTAGGTACCTTACCCTCTTCCATACATTTATTAAATAATTGCACCAACCACTCCAAAACTATATCCCCACCTGCTTTTAACATTTCTATCTTTATCCCATCAATCCCGGCTGCCTTACCCCCTTTCATTTTACCTACTGCCTCACGAACTTCCCCCACACTCACAACTGGCTCTTCCTCACTCCTACAAGATGTTATTCCTCCTTGCCCTATACACGAAATCACAGCTTCCCTATCTTCATCAACATTTAACAATTCCTCAAAATATTCCCTCCATCTTCCCAATACCTCTAACTCTCCATTTAATAACTCTCCTCTCCTATTTTTAACTGACAAATCCATTTGTTCTCTAGGCTTCCTTAACTTGTTAATCTCACTCCAAAACTTTTTCTTATTTTCAACAAAATTTGTTGATAACAGCTCACCCACTCTCTCATTTGCTCTCTTTTTACATTGCTTCACCACTCTCTTTACCTCTCTCTTTTTCTCCATATACTCTTCCCTCCTTGCATCACTTCTACTTTGTAAAAACTTCTCATATGCTAACTTTTTCTCCCTTACTACTCTCTTTACATCATCATTCCACCAATCGCTCCTCTTCCCTCCTGCACCCACTTTCCTGTAACCACAAACTTCTGCTGAACACTCTAACACTACATTTTTAAACCTACCCCATTCCTCTTCGACCCCATTGCCTATGCTCTCATTAGCCCATCTATCCTCCAATAGCTGTTTATATCTTACCCTAACTGCCTCCTCTTTTAGTTTATAAACCTTCACCTCTCTCTTCCCTGATGCTTCTATTCTCCTTGTATCCCATCTACCTTTTACTCTCAGTGTAGCTACAACTAGAAAGTGATCTGATATATCTGTGGCCCCTCGATAAACATGTACATCCTGAAGTCTACTCAACAGTCTTTTATCTACCAATACATAATCCAACAAACTACTGTCATTTCGCCCTACATCATATCGTGTATACTTATTTATCCTCTTTTTCTTAAAATATGTATTACCTATAACTAAACCCCTTTCTATACAAAGTTCAATCAAAGGGCTCCCATTATCATTTACACCTGGCACCCCAAACTTACCTACCACACCCTCTCTAAAAGTTTCTCCTACTTTAGCATTCAGGTCCCCTACCACAATTACTCTCTCACTTTGTTCAAAGGCTCCTATACATTCACTTAACATCTCCCAAAATCTCTCTCTCTCCTCTGCATTCCTCTCTTCTCCAGGTGCATACACGCTTATTATGACCCACTTCTCGCATCCAACCTTTACTTTAATCCACATAATTCTCGAATTTACACATTCATATTCTCTTTTCTCCTTCCATAACTGATCATTTAACATTACTGCTACCCCTTCCTTTGCTCTAACTCTCTCAGATACTCCAGATTTAATCCCATTTATTTCCCCCCACTGAAACTCTCCTACCCCCTTCAGCTTTGTTTCGCTTAGAGCCAGGACATCCAACTTCTTTTCATTCCTAACATCAGCAATCATCTGTTTCTTGTCATCTGCACTACATCCACGCACATTTAAACAACCCAGTTTTATAAAGTTTTTCTTCTTCTCTTTTTTAATAAACACTAAATTGTTCATCTATTATATTATGAACTAAGCCAAATTATGAAGATAAATTAACCCTAGACACCATTTTACCTTACATCTCATCTTGATTTCCTCATAATAACGCCAAACACAGGGAGCTTTCTTATCTTTAAGAACATTACTTTCGCACACAACACATTACATTTGCACACATGCACCTCCGTACTCAAAGCCATCCACACTTGAACACAGTTTTTCTTGTTCCATTCCTACAACACCAACGAAACTTTATACCATAACACAAAGTGACTGAAAACAAGCTATGTAAATACATATTTAAATATCTATAAACCTTGTACACAGAAACAACACAACGCTGTTTATTCGTAATTATACAAAAAACCATATACAGTAGGCCTAAACAATGGCCACCAAAAAAACACCAATAACACGGTCTCGCTGATGTTAACATACACGCTATAACATTGGAATAAACCTATCTCTAGACTTGCATGCCGCATGTAACTTAGCATTATTTAACCTCCTAATTTTTTAACAAGGCCTTGAATTATACATTCATAACCAGAATCAGACAAGTTATCACCCTACCATAATCCCATACACTCCATACCATCCACCCTCTCATTCGCTAAAACCGTCCCCATACACACCAACACCACCTAAAACCCTTGAAAAACCGACTACCAAAGGAAACCAGTCCCCTACATGGTTATCACTGCGCCAATTGCAGGAGACGACTGACCGTAAGCTCACGATAGTTCTCTGGAAAACAAGCTCCCCACTGACTCCCATAAATAAGTTTGTTCCTACCAGCAGTCCTGTATATACGCGCCACAATTGCCTTAATTCGAATCCTACCCCCAGCATCTCTCATTCACCAGATAATATACAGAAAATTCACTACCACATACATAATCGCCCGTTTTACATCCCTTGATACCCCTTTCACCTCTAATGCTTAAAGCTCACAGGGTCGCTACATTACCCCCACCCAGCAGACGAAAAACCCTCACCAACCACATCCGTACCTCCCTCAATGCTTCACAAAAATAAACTGCATGAAATGCTGTTTCCAGCTCACCACACTGACTGCAGGACGGTTCCCGCACCAAACCCATTAAACTCAAAACTGATTTCGAAGCTCGGATCCCCATCATGAATCTGTATACTAACTCCCATACCCTAGGCATTAACCTGAGCCTTCGGAAGTCTTCCCATATCGTCCCTCAATCATACAATGGATAGACCGATATGCCCTGCAGGATTTCCATCCTTCTACTCAATGATACCAAATGCCCCACTTTAAGTCGCACCACATCTATAACCAATAACAAAATCCTCAGAATATCTTCACATCCAATTAACTCTTTACCTCCCCACCATCTCCACACATCCCCCCATCACCTTCCCCACTCTAACCCCTCTTTCCCCTCCAGCCCTGACGAATCTCTGTTTCACATATATGGCTTTCACCCTCGGCCCCAAAGCTAAAAGACCCACTCCCCCTCTGCGCACATTCGACATCACCACCTCCTTGCTCAGCCATGCCCTCCCAAAACCCCAAACATAACGTAAAGCCCGTCTCTGTGTTTCTTGTACGTCCTGTGTCCTCAAAGAATACACTTCCGCTATACCCCAAACCTTACTATAAACCAGCGAATTAACTATTACCGCCCTCTGCTGTAATATGACATCTCCCGCCCGTAAACCCTGTAACCTACTCACTGCTTTCTCCACCACCCACTCTGAATTTACCTGTCTAGCCTCCTGCATATCCGCCATGTATAAAACTCCACAAATCTTTAGCTTATCCACCAATGTCCACCCAAACTCCAACCCCAAGTCCCCCCCCCCACCCAAGAACCTACCTCCACGATTTCGCCCTATTTACTCGTATGCCAGATGCCTCCCCAAAAAGCCCCAACACCCTCCCCACCGTATGCAATCCCTCCACCCCTTCTATCAGGATAGTGGTGTCATCCACATACCCCACAATACCTAAGCACTCCCTCTCCCCATATAACGTCCCCACCCCCTCAACGAGCCCTTAGAATGCTGCATGCACACAAACAGAATTTGAGAAAGAGGGCACCCCTGCCTCAATCCCCTCTCCATTTTAACCAGCCTTCCCAATCTGCCATTAACTTGGACCCTTACCATAGCCGATGAGTATAGCATATCGACCCACCACGCCACCCCCATTCCTAACCCCAGACGCAACAAACAAGCTCTCAAAAATTTTCTATCCACACAGTCATATGCATTCTTCCAATCAATACCCAAAAGTCCTCCCCCCTCGCAACCCTCCAAAAAGTCCCTTATGCGCCCATGCCCAACTCTCATACTTCTTCCTGGTATACCCATCTGACCCCTATGTATAACCTCACCTATCACCTTCTTCATCCTATTACCTAATATCTTTGCAAAAATCTTGTAGTCGGAACACATTAGTGAATTAGCTCTATACACACTTAAAACTCTCCCCACTTGCTTTTTGCGAACCAGTACAACCACTCCCATACTTTGTATCTGACCTAGCTTGCCCTCCCATAGCATACAACTCATGACTCCCACCAGACAAGTCTTAATATGCTCCCAGTGAACTCTATAAAAAACATTTGAAATCCCATCTATGCCCAGCGCTTTGCCAGTACTCATGTTGAACACTGCCTCCTCAACTTCCCCCACACTAATCTCTCCTCCCATCTCCATCCCCTCCTCCCCTTTCTGCCCTAACCCACTCTTCCCCCTCAGCACTTCCCCAAAAGCATCGCCCTCCTCACCCTTTCTCCATTTCTCTCGAAACCAGAATCAGCATAATTACTCATGCCTTCTGTAGCAGTAAGCATCTGACCCTTATGATATCCACCCATATCCTTACTCACCTCTAATTGCAAAATAGTTGACTCCTTCTGCCTGACTCTAAAACGTTTTAAAACACTTCCCGAAGGTTTATCCCCCCACAATACAGCCTCCAATCCCACCCTCACACGCACCATATCAAATCCGTCATTAGGTATTTCTGCCACTCTACCTCTAAGTTGCTCCACGGTCCCATACTGCCTCCCCCCTCCCTCCTCATAACACTCCGTCCCTGCCGTCGATGACATTGGGCGTTGTCCTGCATAGTATACATAAACCTGGGTTCTGAACTCTTCCATCAAAACGTACGATGGTATAGGTTGTCTCAATGTCATCTTCAGGGTGAAGGATCCCTCTGGCAGCCCCATATAAGGCCCATCCTTCCACACTCCCAACTCCGCCGAATGAATCTTGCCATATCTACGAAATACCTCCACATCATAATCCAAGGCCTCAAAAGGGACATTTCTCACCTTTACCCACGTTACATAGCTTGATACGTCATGTAGGCAGACCTCCACTGCAGAACTAACGGTCATTCTGTTCTCTTGAAACACATCGACTATGTTGGAGTAAAACCCAGCACTCGTGAACTTGATGAATATCCTCGATTTGTAGGTTTTGATGGTTTCTGTGAGGGGGGGGGGGGTACCTTTTATTTGCTGTGCAAATAAGTATGATTTAGAAAGGTGCCTTTTGGGGGAGGGGTGGAGCATAGGGTTTAATGGTATGTGAAGGTTTTTTACCTTTTAACTTTTGTATAACACTTCGCATATGGTGGAAGTGTGCTGGAGTAGATTAATTGGATTGTTGGGGGTATTTAGGGTATGAAGCGTTTATGAATTGTGTATAGGTGTGTGGTAATTAAATTTGTTGTTCATGTTGATTGATTTTAGTTGATGTATATTGGCATCCATGTATAATGCATACTATTTTAAATAAAATATAAAAAAAAACTCGGTTAATTCGAGAGCATCAACTTTTCCCACACATGAAACCATTCCTGTTTTATCTCACATCTGGAGAAATGAAAACTTTCATAATGAATGTAAGGAAACTTTTTTCAATATCTTCCCACTGTTCATCAACTGTTTTTCAACCTTTTAATTATATATTTTCTGTTTTACTGAACGATATTCTTTTCATTGCCTTGCCGGATAACTCTTACTTCTAAGTTCTCTAGTACCTCTGCTTGTTATATTATACTTCCTAAGTCTATAGTACCACAAATCCATTCATTTCTAATAAACTCCCATTTCTTTAACTATTTTAAGCTTAAAAGCCCAATACACTACAACAACACCCAGTAATGAACTCTTTTACACTGCAACACTTGCCTTGGATAAATGTACCCCATCCCTAGCATACACATACTTGCCAAGGAAATAGTAAAAGTTGTCAAAAAATGGTACTGTGGTGTCCTTACTCTATGCCCAGACCAACCATTAATTATATATATACAGGACGTCTACTAGGTAAACTGCAGCATATGACATATCCATCCTTTCCACCTTATTGTCTATCACTGTCCTGTACCAGGTAAGCACGTCCACGCATCTTTGTTTGCTAGCAACGTTTCCTCCCAAATTAATGAAGAATAGTGGATATTATCAATTGTTTCCTATTCATTAACGTCATCTATGCCCCAGGAAAACTCGCCCTCTGCTTATTCAAAATTTATTTTTATAGCTCTTATAACCTTACATAACGAACATAGACCCTAAGGTGTTTTTGGTAATCCGTACCTGTAGTGAAAAAAGCCATTCATTGATTTAATTCTTTATTAAGTTAAACTTCGTAACCATCTCACAGTTATTATAGGCCAGTTATTATACTTCTTAGAATCAGTGAGAAATTCTCTCAATTTTTATTGCAAATGACTTATTATATACGACTATTTTTTATTTCATCAATCTTTGTGAGGCCTTTCAAGGCAACTTGAAAACATTGTAGAATCTCTGCTTGTGAAGATTTGTTATTCAAAATATACATAAGACACCCACTTGAAAATAGTGTCACTCTGAGTTTAACCTGACAAGGTAAATTAAACGATATTTAGTAAAATTATGATACTTCTTACTTGAGAAAGAATATAAATTAAAACAATTTAATCTTCGATTCGAAGATAATTTGACGAAACAATTAATGCATTTTTGTCTTGACTGGATAATTTATTCTTCAGACTCTTACAAAATAGCAGAGTTTATTTTCATTGCAGCCTAATGGTGTTGTAATTCTTATTATGTTGTACTTCTCTCTCAATTAAGCGAACGGCCGATTTGAAAAACGTGAGGTTCAGAATTATTTACTAAATATCTCTTAGCATCTCTAGAGTGATAAAGAAACGTATTAACCGTTTATTATTTGAGACGGGGCTGCTTAGTTTTAATAATAGATTTGAAAACAAGAATTATCGTGTACACTTTAATTTGAGGAATAAAAAAAGGTAAGCAAACCTTTGGGTCCTGGTACCTAAGGGAACATGGACTCGAAACCAAAACGTTTCCTAAAGAATGCTTTTAGTAAACTTTGGATTAAAAAAAAAATCTACCTTGCACGGACCAGAAGGCATGTTATTTAACCTCACCACTTTTTGTTATTACTACTTTCTCTACTTTCTTTGCTACTTACGCTTATTGCCACTTTATCTATTTGCCCCCCCCCCTCTCACTCTTTATTTTTATTTTTAATTTCTTTGCTTCCCTAACCACTTATTATCACTAGTTTCTCTAGTTCTCTCGCCTCTTACTATTATTATTAGTTTATTTCTCTCGCCACTTACAGACTGTTTCTTTTTGAGTTCCATAAGCCCCTATCCATGTCTGGGATTCTGTAAAATATATGCTATATACGTATCTGAATGCAGGAATGAAAATACTTAGCTTTGCTGCTGTCTCAGCCTTTCTGCAGTTGCACTCAAAGGCTCCTCCGACGTGAAACTGCTGCTCTACAGTCCGTAGCTGATGAGTGATAAGTATGAGAACAATTGCCCAAAGGAACGTTATATCAGCATATCATTCAGTAACTGAATGCTGACTCAACTTACTATTTTTGGGCTCAGTGGCCCACGAATTATGGGGGATTTTAGTAACTCCAAATAGGTTACGTCTTAGCTGTCTGCTGCGCAGCCGAGCTAACAAAGTACATGCCTGCTTAGACTCACCTGGGTTTTTGTAGCCGACCCACGAGTGTCACTCCCGGTATCCGCTGTCTTGATTGAAGTAGTGTCTTATAGTGCACTGTTTGTCTCTGAACATTGTTTGGAGCACTGTACACTACACTGTTCTCCAATATTTGTCCCTTTACTTCGCTGTAATTTCACAACATAATTCTACCACGAATGGCTGAAAGTGTCACTGAGGAACAGAAACGCGCGAATCACTAGTTCTTTTGTATGTTCTTCTAGCGTGAAGTACGAGTTGTCTGCATCAGTTCTCAAAGCAATCTGACTACTGCCTTGGCTTCGCCCTGGGCGTCCTAAGTTACGAAGGATTTGCTGAATTCAGCGTTATTACTCTTCCTTGCAAAACACTGCAACAGAATGCAATATAAGATATCAGATACCTTGATGTCTTTCAATCTCTGAGATTTCTTAATTGTCCCACATTGTGAATAAAGGGATGCATTGTTTTTTTCTGTAAATTTCCCTGCTACGGTAAGAGAGCAATTGCTTTTATTAATCCACACTCTGGTTGCAACACGGTCTCTTGCAAGGGAAGTGGCGTGACTATGATACACACTGGTACTGCATCTGCTTCCAATTAAATTGTTGATCAGAAGCAACCAAGACGCCATTTGCCCTTTCTGAGAGGGTGAAAGGGCCGAAGGTGGATTATGGAGAAAATTTCTCCATAATCCACTTCACGTTTATCGCCGCTTATTGTACATCCTTCATTACTAAATTTACTTCCTTTGCAGTTTGAAATGCTTTCTTTGTATATGTTCAACTTTCTAACAACAATTTCTAAGTTTTTCGACACTATTTCCCTCACTACTTAATCTGCTTCTCTTTTCACTTTTTCCTCATTACCATTTACTTTCCTTCTAACATCAATTTGCTCCATTTTTCACTATCTTTTCTCCCATTTTGTTTTTTCCTTTTCAAGTCACTTTCTTTTCCTCGTCATCTGCAATACGTCCCTCGTCAATTGCTTTGCAGTTTTGATACTTAATCTTATTCCTTTCCAACACAGGACGATTAACATTTATTATTACCTTTTATCGCTGTTAATTTGTCCCTTATTTAACGTTTTTAGTTTTGCTACTCCATTTATTTTATCTCCGTTGGGCCTAATCCTGATAATTCCTTGATTTATAAATATATTATGTTCCCTATTCCTTTCCCTATTCCTTTCCTTTCTCTAGCACCCCAATTCAAACTGTTTTAATTGCTCTACTCCCCTACATTCCATCCATCATTTCCAAAAGTGCATAAGTTCACTTCGTGACTAATATATAGAAGGGAAAAAAACGGAAACACGCCTCCGATCCAGCTAATCCAATTTGGACAGTGAAGTGGCGCTCATATCCAGCAAGCCAGGGTAAATAACTGTGTTAGTCGCGCCTGTCGCCTCGCCAGAACCCATTTTGCATGATATTTGCCATCCATAGTTTGCATGATACATGTTATATATATGCTGAATGATATTTTTGTTACAGAATTTGGACAGTACATGTAATATATACTTTGTTACATATATTTTATATATTGCACATATTTTGTTATACATATGAATTTTTAACTTAATCAGATATTCTCTTATAAATCGAATATTACTTTTATTCTTTGATAAATTGCTGAAGTGAAACATGCAGACCAAAGAAAAAAATTACGTGTTATCACTGAAGTTATTCAAGACAAATATAATTCAACAAATAAATTCAAATGCTTGAGGCAGATATGCGAAATTCACAATCACTTTCAAATATTCACATTGGTTCAAGAAATCTATGCAGATTTCAGTAATAAGATTCTTAATTCCTTCATTGAGTGTGATACGTCGAGATTAAGACTTGACAGCTACATGAATACCGTGGTACAGACAGTAGTATGAATCTCGATCATATGTCGGCGCCCCGGTCCTTGCATAACACACCCACACGAGCCAGAAAAGGAAAAGAGTGTAAATGTATATGTCTTTGATGCAATTTGCATCTGATGTGCAGCAGTTAACGAAAAACTGCACTCACAGGCAAGCTGGGTGAGAGACAGTGAAGGAAGAAGAGTGTGTAGTAACAGTAGAGAAAGGCAGAGGGAATATTTGTGCGAAGTAATAATAGAAATGTGGAGTAAGATGTAGTAGAATGAGAGGTGAGAGAAAATGTAGAGAGGAGTAAAATACGATACTGTATTCAGTTGGAAGGAGTGCGAGAGCAGGTGGAGGGGTGGTAGATGTCAGACAGGTTAGAATTCTTTATATTTTCAGGTTGCTTTGGAAGGAGTGAAACAAACATGAAAATATTTGGATTAATGGTCACGAGTGAAAACACCTAGGACATCTTATGTGGATACATGTCTGTGCTGGGACCTTGATCACTCCAAGTGACTAAGGTTCCAGAGCCGAAACGCATCCAGTAAAGATTTCTTAAGGGAATTCACTTATATCCTTTCAGCCATATTGTCTGTATAATTATACCTTCTATTTTCATGGAAATATATACTGTATATGTATAATTAGGTAAAACGATAGGGTGAATGTTGTCAATAATTTGAACCACTCAGGAACAACGACTGTGATATATACCAAAAGTAAGCTAATTCAGGACTAGACATAATTTCACTTATTAGATTATCTTGAATATGACATTTTAAGGTAAGTATATCTTTAGTAAGTGATGTTAGGAACATTAATAAATGTAGGTGATGTCATTTTGTTCCAGGAAAATAATGCAAAACCAAGAAAACGGAGAGAAAGAGAACTAACTAACAAGCTACCTAGCTAGCTTACTAATTAACTGTAGAGGGTAACTTTATTGAGGCATTTCGCCAGTGGAACAGGTCTCTTCGCCAATACACAGGGACGCACAAGAAGTAAATTTAAACAAGCTGACTCAGGTAAGTGGCGGACCGTGAAGTCACTGGGTGATGGCGAAATACGGACACTGCAGGGAGGCCTTACGGTTTACACGATGACCTGTATATATAAAATGAGCTAACTAGACATCCTACCAAAGCATCAGAAGCGTGATCTTGCTGTAAGTCTTGGCGAAACGTTTCCTCAGTAACACCAGGATGGAGGAAACAATTTGTTGCGAAACTGGACCACAATAAAATATATCTTTCTTGTGATATATCATTATTATGAAATGAAGTCTAGGTTCGCTACTACTCACCACAACAAAGAATCAAGCGAGTATTAGGAATGGTATACAATACCGGCAAATTGATAAGCCATGTGCAACACCTGGGCATATTAATTATGAAGATGTTCCGCCAACCACTTCCATTACCAGTTCAATACAGTTGTCATCTGAAGGTGTTGAAAACTGGAGACAGTAGAAGAAGAGTGAATCTGTACCTCATCTCAATTGAATGGAATCGAAACGTCTTCACTAAAGATGTCAAGTGCTGAAAAAGGGTTTAGTAATACAGATAAGATGTGGAAGAAACATTTCATAATGACTGAAGAAGTCACTTGTGGTGAGTAGTAGTGAACCTAAACTTGCTTTTATAATAATGATATTTCACAAGGAAGATATTTTATTGGGGTCAAGTTTCGCAACACATTGTTTCCTCCGTCCTGGTGTTACTGAGGAAACGTTTCGCCAAGAATAGCATCTTCACCACTGAACAAGACATTAGAGGCGAATTATTCCATCAGTAAAATACAGTATATGTGTCATATATCACAGTTGTCAGTATTTTATACCAGATTTAACCCACAGACAGCTGTCTACGCAACTCGTAACAATATTTACAGCGCGATAATTTAGACATATGTGCAACACTTAGGTAGGTAAGACACATATGCAACAGTTAGGTATCTTTATTATGAAACGTTTCGCCTACACAGTAGGCTTCTTCAGTCAAGTACTACTACTTGACTGAAGAAGCCTACTGTGTAGGCGAAACGTTTCATAATAAAGATACCTAACTGTTGCATATGTCTTACCTAACAACCTGTCGGTATTTTATACCAATTTAATGTTCAACACTTAGATATCTTTAATGAGGAAACGTTTCGCCACACAGTGGTTTCATCAGTCCATTCAAAGGAGAATGGTGAAGAACAGGAGTTTGAGGTAATCAGTCCCTCAGCCGTGAGTTGATGTGATCAGTCCATTAGAGATACCCAAGTGTTGCACAAGTGCCTAATTTATCGACTTATCGGTTCTCTGAACTATTCATCTACATTCCTGTCAGACACAGCAACATCTTGAGATCTTAATACAGGGAATTCTTGCCTGACATTCAGGAATGACCTACTTCCCATTATGATTTGTCAAATGAGATACCACCTACGACTGCTGCAACTTACCTGCCTACAGTATATAAGCTACTTCTTCGCACTTGTGCTATATTCTTTTCAAGACTGGTGGACTGATTACATAGACTCAAGGTTGAGGGACTGGTTACCTCAAACTACTCCTGTTCTTCACCATTCTCCTTTGTATGGACTGATGAAGCCACTGTGTGGCGAAACATTTCCTCATTAAAGATACCCAAGTGTTGCACATGTGTCTAATTTAGCGACTTGTCGGTTCTCTGAACCATTCATCTACAATATTTACAACGTTGCATTGAAGAAATTGTGGTGTCCAGGTCCACTCCTATGCAGCTGATATATTAAAAATTTCCGTTCCAACCACTTCTGTGTAACTACCTCATAGAAAGTGCTGCCACCTTTACCATCTTCATTATAGAAGCCTTCAACATCGCAAACACCATGGAACTTCAGCTCCAGGGCAACCTTTAATCACCGGTACCGAACACATTAGATCCACAATGATGAGAGTTAATGAATTAGAGAAATACAAACTAGATACCAAACTTTCAAACCACTGCATCCATAGCATACGGAGATCTCATGTCAACAACCTATCATATAGACCCTATATAAGGGTACATAACACCGAGAAGTTAAGGAATACACACACACACACACACACACACACACACACACACACACACACACACACACACACACACACACACACACACACACACACACACACGTGCGCTCATACACCCTAGAATATGAGGTAAATATGCTGAAGCGAGTTACAGGGCTATTATCCAGAAGAGATACGCCATCTGAAGCAGGTACACCCATATTAAACGAGGAGCCCAATGGAAAGGAAGGAGACAAAACTTAAGCTAAAGCCTTATCAGTCCACCAAGCAAGGCCGGGAGAATGTAGGGAAAGAGCTGTTTGGAGCAGGGATAGCAGTAAGTGAAGAGGGGGGAGAAGGTGGAGAATATAACAGGTCCCATACAGAGGTACGACCATGCCGCCAAAAGTTACAGGGAAAAAATAAGGAAGAAAATGACCGTACAAACGGGACCCATGGATACAGAGGGAAAGGCAATGGGAGTAAGAGAGGGAGAAGTCCGTGTTTATTCATGGGCTTCAGGAGAGCGAAGGGAGAAAACGTAATGAAAGATGGCAAAAAGAAAAACAGGAGATCAAAAACATTAAAGAAATAGGCGACGAGGATATGACTGAGATAATAAATTTTCAGAGAATAGGAGGGTACCTGAAGGAAAGAAATCGGCAGGTCAAACTGATTTTCAAGACAGAAATGGTGCGGAACAGGATCCTGCAAGAGAAACCATGGCTGATGGAATCGTCAACATACAAGAGGGCGTTTCTAGACAACGACAGAACAAGAACAGAATAACAGCAGCTGGGGAAGAAGACGCAGAAACAAAAGGGGCTAGAAAGAGAGTCAGCAGAGGACTACCAGAGCCGAGCAGAGCAACAAGCGCAAGCACACACAGAACCATCAGAACCCTAAAGCCAAACACGCTCTCCCAACACAAACCACAATCCACACAGCCCCCACCCTACAATATGCTGTATAATCCCACAACACACTACCAGGCCCCCCCTCCCATCCCAACAGGCCCCTCTGAACAGTGTTGTAGAGGAAACTGAATGTATGGTACACCAACACTGATGGAATAATGAATAAATGGGAGGAGTGGCAGGAATGAATCAAAGAGGCATCACCGGACATCATAGCTCTCCCCGAAACCATGCTCATAGGAATGATAACAAATGCCATCTTTCCAACAGGATATCAGATCCTGAGGAAAGACAGAGGGAACATAGTGGGGTGGGGGAGTGGCACTCATCAAAAACCAATGGGATTTTGACGAGTTGGAGAGAGGAGACAGAGGAGAAGCAAGAGACTACATAATTGGAATGCTTCACTCTAGAGGTTCCAAGGTGGTAATTGCAGTGATGTATAAATCACCACAGAACATCAAAAGGCCAAGGCAAGAGAATGATGAGAGTAACAGAACGATGGTTGACACACTGGCTGAAGTAGCAAGAAGCCCTCATACGAGCAGGGCACAGCTACTGATTGTGGGTGACTTCGATCGCAAAGAAATTGACTGGGAGAACTTGAAGACACATAGGGGCCCAGAAATGTGGAGAGCTGAGATGATGGAAGTGGTACTGGAAAACCTCATGTACCAACTCGTAAGGGACACTACCAGAGACAGAGGAGAGGATGAACCAGCAAATAATGCAAATAATGCAAATATTGAGGACATCACATATGAAAGACCCTTTGGGGCCAGTGACCACGTGGTTCTGATTGTCAAATACATAGTAGAGTTACAAGTGGAGAGGGAAGCCGGAAGGGCAGGACGAACGAAGCCAAACTACAAGAGAGGGGACTACAGAGGCATAAGGGACAGAGCACTAGTAGGGAAGTCAGTAAATGAGATGATGGAATATGTTAGGCTAAAATAAATTGTTCTTGTTATAATAAGGTTAGGTAAGTTTTCTCAGATTCTTTTGGTGCAAAATTATAAATTTTTACATCAACATTAATGAAAAAAATATATCTTTAAACGTATAAGCGAAAATTTCAGAAAGGGCTTAATTTTAAATGAGTTCTTGCTAATTGACCAGTTTTACATATTCGGCACTACATATATATATATATATATATATATATATATATATATATATATATATATATATATATATATATATATATATATATATATATATATATATATATATATATAGTGCTGAATAAATAAAACTTGCAATTTTGGCTTATGAAGCAACGCTCTTCATGCCGAATAAGTCTAGCGGTATGCAGTAAATTCGCAAAAATCATTCTGAACCTAACGAAAAAATATATTTCATTGTGTTTATTATTAAATTATTGTAAACTTATCTAAAATATATTTAGTTGGATTAGCCTAATTAAATTGCGTTTGTTGTAATAAAGTTAGGTAAGCTTCTAAGGTTCTTTTGGTACAAAATCATTAATTTTTATATTAACATAAATGAAAAATATATATATATTTAAATGTATAAGAGAAAATTTTAGAAAGGACTTGATTTAAATGAGTTCTTGCTAATTGACCAATTTTACCTATTCGGCACGACATTATGTATATAGAGTAAAAATATGATAAAATAGCCTAATAGGGTGAGGTAGTGTACGATTTACCGAAAATTCCTTTACACAACGTTTCAATTAAGCGGACGTAGTCCGCTTAATTGGACAAACGTCCAACAAAACAGACTTAGTCTGCTGTAGTGATGACACGACCGAACATACAAAGAAAAAATTAATACAACATCCTTTGATTCTCTCTCTCCCCTTCTCCCTCTTCACCTCTCTTTCTCCCTATCTCTCCCTCTCTCTCTCCCTCTCTCCCTCTCTCCTCCCTCCCTCCCTCCCTCCCTCCCTCTCCACTCCCTCTCTCTCCTTCCCTTCCTCTCCTTAGTAATGTAAATACTGAAAGTCTGCATACTTGCCCATGGAGTGATGGTGGAGGTTGTGTTGGAGTGAGTATGGGAAAGGGTGGTGGTTGAGTAGTCATACCACACATGCACTAGACACGGGCAACTGACGGACTGCGTGTGTCTGTGTGTTCCAGACCTGGTTGACTTGCCACGTCAGCAATGTAAATATCAAATCTACAATTCTTTAACAAAGTGACTCGTTAACTAGCTCGCTAGCAAACTGGCTGGCTGGTTAGGTGACTACCTGGCTAACTGACTAACTGACCTGTTGCAGTCTTAAATGGTTATCTGACTGGAAGACTGGCAGGCTTATTAGTTGGTTGGCTGTCTACCTGCCTAATTGGCTTGACTGGTTGGCTGGCTGGCTGACTAACTGACTGACTGACTGTCTGGCTGACTTACTGGCTGGCTGAATGGCCGGCTAGGTAACTGACTGGCTGGCTGACTTGGTGGCTGACTGAGACACAGACAGACATCAGCCTAATGTAAAAATTTGATTCAATCTAATGAGAATTTAGTTGAAAAATTATTGTAGTTTTCTGATCATTATGGTGACATAAATAGGCAAAAAAAAAAAATTAGTGAAAAAAAAGACCATGTAAATTACGAATCATAACGAAAATCCCAGCTGCTTGATCTAATGCCCATGTTATAGTCCGTTGCTCGTCAGTGGTGGAAAGAAATAAAGTTGGAGATTATAAAACGTGTCAACATTTTCTTATACAATAATAGCCAAGACTTACACAAGCTTCGAGCCATCCTTAATTAATGTAGTTCTCTGTAACTTGAAACATGGTAACTTCACAAATTCTCTGGGATTTACTAGTAGATAAGAAGTTTGCCCACTAACACATAATGGTTTGGTTCATGTTGGTTCGTATTAATAGTTAGGAACAGATGTGCTCTAGACCATTCATCTGCCGGGTGAGATCAGGCATTTCCTCAGTTGACATTTGACAGCATTATCGATAGTGTGTCACATGGCCACTAGATTTAACCCGCTCTCTGGTTCCTTGTCATTACTCTTGTCTGCCATGCAAATTAAACAGTGTTTTCATCCAGAGGGGAAATGCATGCTGCATACTGGGCTCATGTCCGGCTTCGGAGGAGATGGAGGAGATTCATAATCTTTGATGTATTGTACCAATGTATTCATGTTTGTGTTTTCTGTCAATGTATTCTGTCTACTAATAAAGTACATATATAATATAAATTATAGGGAGTGGTAGGAGAAGAAAATATTCAAACAGCTCCGGGGAGAACCTTGAGTTTTCCCTGAGGTACGTTTATTGTCTTCTCTGAGGATGAGGGCCCCCAGTCCAGCTATAGAGGTGGTTCTCCCTCCAGGAAGGTTCCTTGATGTTGGTGAGGGGCTCTTGATCTAGGGAACTGGATCTGTGCTCTGGTTCCCTGAATTAAGCCTGAATACCTTCCACATCCCCCCCACAGGCGCTTACCTGGAGTTTACCTGGAGAGAGTTCCGGGGGTCAACGCCCCCGCGGCCCGGTCTGTGACCAGGCCTCCTGGTGGATCAGAGCCTGATCAACCAGGCTGTTGCTGCTGGCTGCACGCAAACCAACGTACGAGCCACAGCCCGGCTGATCCGGAACTGACTTTAGGTGCTTGTCCAGTGCCAGCTTGAAGACTGCCAGGGGTCTGTTGGTAATCCCCCTTATGTGTGCTGGGAGGCAGTTGAACAGTCTCGGGCCCCTGACACTTATTGTATGGTCTCTTAACGTGCTAGTGACACCCCTGCTTTTCATTGGGGGGATGGTGCATTGTCTGCCAAGTCTTTTGCTTTCGTAGTGAGTGATTTTCGTGTGCAAGTTCGGTACTAGTCCCTCTAGGATTTTCCAGGTGTATATAATCATGTATCTCTCCCTCCTGCGTTCCAGGGAATACAGGTTTAGGAACCTCAAGCGCTCCCAATAATTGAGGTGTTTTATCTTCGTTATGCGCGCCGTGAAAGTTCTCTGTACATTTTCTAGGTCGGCAATTTCACCTGCCTTGAAAGGTGCTGTTAGTGTGCAGCAATATTCCAGCCTAGATAGAACAAGTGACCTGAAGAGTGTCATCATGGGCTTTGCCTCCCTAGTTTTGAAGGTTCTCATTATCCATCCTGTCATTTTTCTAGCAGATGCGATTGATACAATGTTATGGTCCTTGAAGGTGAGATCCTCCGACATGATCACTCCCAGGTCTTTGACGTTGGTGTTTCGCTCTATTTTGTGGCCAGAATTTGTTTTGTACTCTGATGAAGATTTAATTTCCTCATGTTTACCAAATCTGAGTAATTGAAATTTCTCATCGTTGAACTTCATATTGTTTTCTGCAGCCCACTGAAAGATTTGGTTGATGTCTGCCTGGAGCTTTGCAGTGTCTGCAATGGAAGACACTGTCATGCAGATTCGGGTGTCATCTGCAAAGGAAGACACGGTGCTGTGGCTGACATCCTTGTTTATGTCGGATATAAGGATGAGGAACAAGATGGGAGCGAGTACTGTGCCTTGTGGAACAGAGCTTTTCACCGTAGCTGCCTCGGACTTTACTCTGTTGACGACTACTCTCTGTGTTCTGTTAGTGAGGAAATTATAGATCCATCGACCGACTTTTCCTGTTATTCCTTTAGCACGCATTTTGTGCGCTATTACGCCATGGTCACACTTGTCGAAGGCTTTTGCAAAGTCTGTATATATTACATCTGCATTCTTTTTGTCTTCTAGTGCATTTAGGACCTTGTCGTAGTGGTCCAATAGTTGAGACAGACAGGAGCGACCTGTTCTAAACCCATGTTGCCCTGGGTTGTGTAACTGATGGGTTTCTAGATGGGTGGTGATCTTGCTTCTTAGGACCCTTTCAAAGATTTTTATGATATGGGATGTTAGTGCTATTGGTCTGTAGTTCTTTGCTGTTGCTTTACTGCCCCCTTTGTGGAGTGGGGCTATGTCTGTTGTTTTTAGTAACTGTGGGACGACCCCCGTGTCCATGCTCCCTCTCCATAGGATGGAAAAGGCTCGTGATAGGGGCTTCTTGCAGTTCTTGATGAACACAGAATTCCATGAGTCTGGCCCTGGGGCAGAGTGCATGGGCATGTCATTTATCGCCTGTTCGAAGTCATTTGGCGTCAGGATAACATCGGATAGGCTTGTGTTAATCAAATTTTGTGGCTCTCTCATAAAAAATTCATTTTGATCTTCGACTCTCAGTCTGGTTAGCGGCTTGCTAAAAACTGAGTCATATTGGGACTTGAGTAGCTCACTCATTTCCTTGCTGTCATCTGTGTAGGACCCATCTTGTTTAAGTAGGGGCCCAATACTGGACGTTGTTCTCGATTTTGATTTGGCATAGGAGAAGAAATACTTTGGGTTTCTTTCGATTTCATTTATGGCTTTTAGTTCTTCCCGCGGTTCCTGACTCCTAAAGGATTCTTTTAGCTTAAGTTCGATGCTTGCTATTTCTCTGACCAGTGTCTCCCTACGCATTTCAGATATATTGACCTCTTTTAGCCGCTCTGTTATTCTTTTCCGTCGCCTGTAAAGGGAGCGCCTGTCTCTTTCTGTTTTACATCTACTCCTCCTTTTTCTTAGAGGAATAAGCCTTGTGCATACATCGAGTGCCACCGAGTTAATCTGTTCTAGGCATAAGTTGGGGTCTGTGTTGCTTAGTATATCTTCCCAGCTTATATCGGTTAGGACTTGGTTTACTTGGTCCCACTTTGTTTTTGTTATTGAAGTTGAATTTGGTGAATGCTCCCTCGTGACTAATCTCATTATGTCGGTCTGGGGCTCCGCGCATACATGACTGAACCTCAATTATGTTGTGATCTGAGTATATTGTTTTTGATATGGTGATATTTCTTATCAGATCATCATTGTTAGTGAAGATGAGGTCTAGTGTATTCTCCAGTCTAGTAGGCTCTTTTATTTGCTGGTTTAAATTGAATTTTGTGCAGAGATTTAAAAGCTCGCGTGAGTGTGAGTTTTCATCAGAGCTGCCTCCTGGTGTTATTACTGCAACAATATTATTTGCTATATTCCTCCATTTTAGGTGCCTTAAGTTGAAATCCCCCAGGAGCAAGATGTTGGGTGCAGGAGCTGGAAGGTTTTCCAGACAGTGGTCAATTTTTAACAGCTGTTCCTGGAATTGCTGGGATGTTGCATCCGGAGCCTTGTAGACTACCACAATGACTAGGTTTTGGTTCTCGACCTTTACTGCTAAAACTTCCACTACATCATTTGAGGCATTTAGCAGTTCTGTGCAAACAAGTGACTCTGCAATGTACAGGCCAACCCCCCCCCCCCCTTTTGCCTGTTCACTCTGTCACATCTGTATAGGTTGTAACCTGGGATCCATATTTCGTTGTCCAAGTGATCCTTTATGTGGGTCTCAGTGAAAGCCGCGAACATTGCCTTTGCCTCTGCAAGCAGTCCACGGATGAAAGGTATTTTGTTGTTTGTTGCTGGCTTTAGACCCTGTATATTTGCAAAGAAGAATGTTATCGGACTGGTGGTATTGTTGGTACTGGGGGGGGGGATTTTTTTCCGGCATTAGTATCTGTATCTGTTGGTTTGGAGTGGAGGCCATCGACTGTGGTTCCACTCCAGGAATGACTGGATTTGGTGTACGATTTCTGCCATTTCCTGCCAGTTTTTTTTCCTTCCTGGCACTAAAAAACCTCTCCCTCTTGAGTGGCTGTGGCTACCCAGGTTTTCCCATGGCCTGGATGTTTTGTATCTTTTTGTCCCCTTTAGATGGTATGCCTGGCAATTTAAGTTATAGCACAGTCTTTCCTGTACTGAAGAGGTACACAGTTCAGGGTGAAAAAGCTTACAGGAAGGGAGTTTGCATTTTCCTGTTGTCATATGGGCATGGCATTTCCTAGGGTGGTCATAGTTGCACGTCCCATCTGTTTTTCCAGATTTCCCATGCCAGCAGATACCGAGTGCATAGTATGTGCACAGGCTTGGTTTCCGTTTGCCTTGGGTTTCTGTGACTGTATTCCCTGTTGGTGCATGTTTCCCTGTCTTCTATCCTCCCTAGCACCAACAATGGAGCTCCCACCAGTTGTTTTTGGTAATATATCCTCACTATTGCTAGTGGAGTCCTCTTGTTTGCTATTTCCTGCGGTATTTCTAGTTTGCAATATTGGTTTTATCTTATCTTTGACTACACTTGTTTCCCTACTATGGCTCCTGTCCCCTATGAGGTCATTTATATGTATTCCTTCCTGCGTATAATTCCCGACTACCTGGACAAAATCTCCAGCTTCACCATTACTGTCTCCCAGGACAGCATCTCCAGCTTCCCCATTACTGTCTCCCAGGACAGCATCTCCAGCTTCACCATTACTGTCTCCCAGGACAGCACCTCCAGCTTCACCATTACTGTCTCCCAGGACAGCACCTCCAGCTTCCCCATTACTGTCTCCCAGGACAGCACTATCAGCCCCCCATTTACTGACTACCAGGACATCATCTCCAGCCTTACAGTTTCTGACTACATGGCCAGTATCAAGGGCAGTACCATTCTGCCCAGACTTTTTATGTTCCCATCTGTTGTAGAAAGCTTCCAAGTTTTCTATGAAAGCAGCTTTGATGTTGACCTCTTTTAATACCCTTGCGATTTTAGTCCACAGATTTATCTCATTTGGGCATACCCAAAAACACTTCCCTGTTTTAATACTGCTTGTAGCTAGTTCTTGGATATCTGCACAAGGGGCGTGACACCAATTTCCACAGAAATGACAATTTATGCATGTGGAAGCCCGTTTGTTTGACTGACCACAGACTACACACAGCTTCATAATGATTTGAATGGTTGATTTACTGCAATTCTACTAGCAACCTCTTGAATATTCTATTAATAACCTGCTAGGTGGTGCACAACGAAACCGTTTGAAACCAGTCCAGGGTTCGGACCAGTCAAGGGTTCGGACCAGTCAAGGGTTCGGACCAGTCAAGGGTTCGGACCAGTCTATCTGATCTGATCAGTGGGTCAATTATTTAAACCATACTGGTCGGTGATTTGAGCTAACACATGAAGGATCTACTGGAAATTATCTACCCGAGTAATATGTGATTTGATTGATACAAAAGTATAACTTGCGTGTTGAAGAGCCGGTGACTGCTGGCACTGCTACAGTGACGAACGGTCGACCTCTGCTGCTTAATCTTACGGGTTTAGCGCTCCCCCTTGATTATAATAATAATAATAGAGGTGGTTCCACCCTGTATATATATATATATATATATATATATATATATATATATATATATATATATATATATATATATATATATATATATATACACTGCTGCAGCATAGGCCCATATTGGGATATGCAGCGCCAGTTTGGAACCCTCACCTAGCCAAGCATGTAAGGAAACTAGAGAAAGTGCAAAGGTTTCCAACAAGACTAGCCCCAGAGGTAAGGGGTATGCCCTACGAGGAGAGATTAAGGGAAATCGACATGACAACACTGGAAGACAGGAGAGATTGGGGGGATTATGATAACGACGTATAAAATACCGAGAGGTATAGACAAGGTGGATAGAGACAGGTTGTTCCAGAGATGGGACACAGCAACAAGGGGTCACATTTGGAAGTTGAAGACTCAGATGAGTCACAGGGATGTTAGGAAGTATTTCTTCAGTCACAGAGTTGTCAGGAAGTGGAATAGCCTGGGAAGTAATGTAGTGGAGGCAGAATCCATACATAGCTTTAGGAAGAGGTATGATAAAGCTCAAGGAGCGGGAAGAGTGAGTAGCAGCCAGTTGAAGAGGCGGGGCCAGGAGCTGTGAATCGACCTCCTCAACCACAACGAGGTGAGTACACACACACACACACACACACACACACACACACACACACACACACACACACACACACAGACACACACACACATATACCACAGTTTTAGAAAAGAAGTTGAAGGTCTGGTACAAGAACGCTGATGGAATAATGAATAAATGTGAGGAGTGACATGAAAGAATCAAGGAGACGTCCCCATACATCATAGCAGTCACAGAAACAAAACTCACTGGGACAATAATAGACGCAATCTTTCCACATGGATATCAGATCCTGAGGAAGGATAGAAGGAGCAGAGGGGAAAGAGGGGTTGCACTGCTCATTAAAAACCGATAGGGATATCAGGAAATAGAAGGAATGGACGAGACTGGAGAAAGGGAATACATAGGTACAATTCAGTCAGGGGAACATAAGGTAGTCATGCAGCTGGGGGTCACAAACCCTGCTCCGGAGAGATTATCATACATACAGCACTTAGCATTTAGAAGGAAGATAAACTTGGTTGGAAAAAGGAAGATATATCTATCCTTGGTAGGATAGTTGTTGAGTCACACACTAGTGCGTGTTGTGCATGCAGGAGTAGGTGCAGGCCAAGTAGGATGTAGAACTGTCAGTAATTTTCAGCACACAAAGACAGTGCACAGTGTGAATCAAGTGACTGGGTACATATGTAGTACATACGTGGGTGCATACGAAGGACTCATAAACACACACGCACATGCACATGAGAACACACACGTGGGTAAATACGCACAAGCATACACACACACGTACATAGGCACTAATCCACACAGTCTTGACTGTTAGGGCCTACCCGGCCCCCTTCCCTTCTCATTCTCCTCCCCTTCCTTATCCGCCTCTCCCTCCTCCTCATCCGCCCCCTTCTCCTCCCTCCATTTTCTCCTCCTCCACCTCCTCCTCTCTCCCCTCTCTAGCCTTTCCCTCTCCTCCTTTCCTGCTCTCTCTCTCGAACCTTTCTCTCCTTCTCCCTTCCCACCTCCATCACTTTCCCTGGCCCCATCCCTCTCCCCCTCACTACTTCCCACACCCACCTACAGGCACTCCCTACATACACACACTTTTTTTTTTACACAGGGTTTGACAAGGTTAAGGATCCCTAGGTTTATTGACAGCTATTTACAGGTTAAGGATTCCTAACTTTATTGGCAAGCTAAGAGCTGTTACCTACATCAGCTCATTTGAAAGCATTTTTATTGTTATGAGACATACAAGTAGGAAACAGGATGAAGTTGGAGCCATCTGTGGGCCAGCATTTTCATTTGATCAACTGACTTTATCTCGTTGACATCATTATGCTGTACGAATGTGTTCCATTCTCTCTCTCTGTCTGTCTGTCTGTCTCTCTCTCTCTCTCTCTCTCTCTCTCTCTCTCTCTCTCTTTCTCTCCCCTCTCCCTTCTCTCTCCCTCGCTTTTTCCCCTCTCCCTTTTCTCTTCCTCTCCCTTCCTCTCCCATCACCCTATTCCCCTCCCACTTCCTCCCTTCCACCCTTTTTCCCCTCTAGTCCCCTTCCCACTCTTTCTCCACCCCTCCATCATTCTCCTTGTCCCTCTCCCCATCTCTCTCCCTCTTACAACCCTCCACTCCCCCCCCCCTCACACACACAACTACAGTACATAACCCATTAGAAAAAAATGGTGGCTCAGAGGGAATTCGAAAGCCCAGGGGATCAGAGGAGAATGGTTCTGGCAAGGAAGAATGGATGGAAGAGCAATGCAAAAGGATGGAACAAGAGTGGGAGAGCAAACTAGCAGAGTTTTCTGCGAATATGGAGAAAAGGATGAAGGCAGAGTTTTCTGTGAAATTGGAAAAGAGGTTGGAGGAGAAGAAATGGGAGTCTTAAGTCAAAGCTGCAGTAGCCAGGATAAGGGCCCTAGAATATGAGGCAAATAGGCTGAAGTGAGTTACAGGGGTATTGACAAGAGTAAACAGCATCTGAAGCTGGTACACCCCTATTGAACGAGGAGCCCAACGGGCGGGAAGAAGGCTTAGCTTATGCTAAGGCCCTATCAACCCACCAAACAAGACTGAGGAATGAAGGGGGGAGCAGCTTGGAGCAGGGGTGGTGGGGAAATGGGGTGAATGTGGAGAGGGGAATAGGTCACATACAGAGGCACGACCATGCCAACAAGAGCTACAGGAAAAAATAAGTGAGAAATTGGTCATGTACAGTCGGGAACCAGAGACACAGAGGGAAAGGCAATGGGAGGAGGAAAGGGAGAAGTCAGTGTTTATTCGCAGGCTTCAGGAGAGCGAGGGAGGGACACAAAATGAAAGATGGCAGGAGGAAAGACAGGAGATTGGAAACATCATCAAAGAAATAGGCAGATAGGACATGTCTGAGATAGTAAATTTTCAGAGAATAGGGTACTAGAAGGGAAGAAAACAGCCAATCAAGCTGATTTTCAAGATAGAAACAGTGCGAAACAGGATCGTCAGCATGCAAGAGGGTGTTCCTAGACCAAGACAGAATACAGAACGACAGCAGCTGAAGGAGAGAACATGAAAACAAAAGGAGCTAGGAAGAGAGACAAGGACAGAATTAGCAGAGGACAACCAGAGCAGGGCAGAGCAACAATAGCAAGCGCACACAGAACCATTCCCAGAACCCAATAACTAAACACACTATCCCAACACAAACGACAACCCATACTTACAGCCCCGACCCCACACTATACTGTAGAATCCTGCAGCACACTGCCAGGTCCCCCACCCTCACAGACCCTGAAAAAACAATGTTGGGGAGGAAACTGAAGGTATGGTACACCAATGCTGATGGAATAACGAATAAGGGAGGAGTGGCACGAGAGAGAGGCATCACCGGACATCATTGCCATCACAGAAACCAAGCTCACAGGGATGATAACAGATGCCATCTTTCCAATGGGATATCAGATCTTGAGGAAAGACAGAGGGAAGAGAGGGGTGGAGGAGTAGCACTATTGATCAAAAACCGATGGAATTTTGATGAGCTGGAAAGAGGAGACAGAGAAGAAGCAAGAGATTACATACTAGGAATGCTTCAGTCTGGAGGTCCCAAGGTGATAATTGCAGTGATGTATAACCCACCACAGAACAGCAGGAGGCCAAAGCAAAAGTATGATGAGAGTAATAGAGATGGTTGGCACTGCCCGAAGTATCCAGAAGAGCTCATGCAAGCAGGGCAAAGCCACTGATCAAGGGTGACTTCATCCACAATGAAATCGATTTGGAGAACTTGGAGCCACATGGGAGCCAAGAAATGTGGAGGGCTAAGATGATGGAGGTGGTACTAGAAAACCTGATGTACCAACAGGTAAGGGACACTACCAGAGACAGAGGAGAGGACGAACCAGCAAGACTGGACCTAGTATTCACCTTGAGTAGTGAAGATATTGAGGACATCACATGTGAGAGAACCCTTGGGGCCAGTGATCATGTGGTTCTGAGCTTTGAATGCATAGTAGAGTTACAAGTGGAGGTGGAAGCATTAAGGGCTGGATGAATGAAGCCAAACTACAAGAAAGGGGACTATGCAGGCATGAACAACTTGTTGCACAGGGTTCAATGGGGAAGAAAACTGGCAGGGAAGTCAGTAAACGAGATGATGGAATATGTGACAACAATATGCAATAAAACTGAGGAGAGGTTTGTACCCAAGGGTAACAGGATTAACGAAAAAGCCAGGATGAGAGTGTGGTTCACCCGAAGGTGAAGAGAGGCCAAAACCAAGTGAGCTATGGAATGGAAGAAGTATAAAAGGCAAAAGACCCAGGAGAATAAGGCAAACAGTCGTAGAGCCAGAAATGAATAAGCACAGGTAAGAATACGAGAATGACATAGCAGTGAAAGCCAAATCTGACCCAAAGCTGTTGTACAGCCACATTAGGAGGAAAACAACAGTCAAAGACCAGGTAATCAGGCTGAGGAAGGAAGGAAAGGAAGTCACAAAAAATGACAACATAGTATGTGAGGAGCTCAACCTGAGATTCAAAAAGTCTTCAGAGAGGAGACAGAAGAGCCTCCAGAAAGGAGGAGAGGTGGGGTACACCATCAAGTGTTGGACACAATACATACAACCGAGGAAGAAATTAAGAAGCTGCTAAGTGTGTTCGATACCTCAAAGGCGATGGGGCCGGATAACATCTCTCCATGGGTCCTGCCAGAGGGGGCAGAGGCGCCATGTGTACCCCTAACAACAATCTTCAACACTATCGAAACAGGGCGACTACCTAAAATATGAAAGACAGCAAATGTGGTCCCAGTTTTCAGAAAAGGAAACAGACACGAAGCATTAAACTACAGACCAGTGTCACTGACTTGTATAATAAGCAAGGTCATGGAGAAGATGATCAAGAGAAGAGTGGTGAAGCACCTAGAAAGGAATAATCTTATCAATGACTGCCAGCACATTTTCAGGGATGGGCAATCTGCACCACAAACCTACTGGAGTTATATCACAGGGTGACGGCAGTAAGACAAGAGGGATGAGTAGATAGCATTTTCTTGGACTGTAAGGAGGCGTTTGACACAGTTCCACACAAGAGAATAATGCAAAAGCTGGATGACCAGGCAGGTATAATAAGGAAGGTACTACAATGGATCCTGGAATACGTGGCAGGAAGACAACAGCGAGTCATGGTACGTGGTGAGGTGTCAGGGGGGGCCGATTCGGACGAGAACCAAGCAGAACTACAGAGGAATCTGGACAGGCTGCAGACCTGGTCCAGTAATTGGCTCCTGGAGTTCAACCCCACCAAGTGCAAAGTCATGAAGATTGGGGAAAGGCAAAGAAGACCGCAGACGGAGTACAGTCTAGGGGGCCAGAGACTACAAACCTCACTCAAGGAAAAAGATCTTTGGGTGAGTATAACACCAGGCACATCTCTTGAAGCGCACATCAACCAAATAACTGCTGCAGCATATGGGCGCCTAGCAAACCTCAGAACAGCATTCCGACATCTTCATAAGGAATCGTTCAGGACCCTATACACCGTGTACGTTAGGCCCATATTGGAGTATGCGGCACCAGTCTGGAACCCACACCTAGCCAAGCACGTAAAGAAACTAGAGAAAGTGCAAAGGTTTGCAACAAGACTAGTCCCAGAGCTAAGGGGTATGTCCTACGAGGAGAGGTTAAGGGAAATCGATCTGACGACACTGGAGGACAGGAGAGATAGAGGAGACATGATAACGACATACAAAATACTGAGAGGAATTGACAAGGTGGACAAAGACAGGATGTTCCAGAGACTGGATACAGCAACAAGGGGACACAGTTGGAAGTTGAAGACACAGACGAATCACAAGGATGTTAGGAAGTGTTTCTTCAGCCACAGAGTAGTCAGGAAGTGGAATAGTTTGGGAAGCGATGTAGTGGAGGCAGGATCCATACATAGCTTTAAGCAGAAGTATGATAAAGCTCACGGTTCAAGGAGAGTGACCTAGTAGCGACCAGTGAAGAAGCGGGGCCAGGAGCTAGGACTCGACCCCTGCCACCTCAACTAGGTGAGTACAACTAGGTGAGTGCATACACACGCACACACACAGGAGGGGCTATGACTCGACCCCTGCAGCCACAACTAGGTGAGTACACACACACACACACACACACACACACACACACACACACACACACACACACACACACACACACACACACACACACGCACGCACGCACACAGACAGTGCAACGGTTTGCAACAAGACTAGTCCCGGAGCTAAGGGACAATATCAAAAAGGATAAAATCATAACGACATACAAAATACTGTGAGGAATTGACAAGGTGGACAGAGCCAGGATGTTCGAGAGATGGAACACAGAAACAAGTGGTCACATTTGGAAGTTAAAGACTCAGATGAAAGACAGGGATGTTAAAAAGTATTTCTTCAGTCACAGAGTTATCAGGAAGCGGGATATTCTGGGAAGTGGTGTAGTGGAGGCAGGATCCATTTATAGCTTTAAGAAAAGGTATGATAAAGCTCATGGAGCAGGCAGAATGACCTAGTTGAGATTAAGACACATGTGCAACATCTGGGTATCTTTATTGTAGACGTTTCGCCATCCAGTGGCTTTATCAATACAAATTCTAGGACATAACTTGAAGACAGTAGAACTACGTACAGAAGATGAGGTAATCAGTCCCTCAACCTAGGAGTAGGTGCGAAGAGCACCATAATCTTAATTCTGAGGACATGTACATAACCTTCACGACTACAACTACTACTACAACTAACCCATCTTTTTGGGAAGGACCTACTTCCACTGGGGAATCCCGCTTACCAGTGAATATGCCCTCGTCTGCTACACCTGACGTTACTATATAAGCGCCAGGCTCCTTTCTTCTGCTTCAGAATCTCCACGACTATGGTGCTCTTTGCACCTACTCCTAGGTTGAGGGACTGATTACCTCATCTTCTGTACATAGTTCTATTGTCTTCAAGTTATGTCCTAGAATTTGTATTGATAAAGCCACTGGATGGCGAAACGTCTACAATAAAGATACCCAGATGTTGCACATGTGTCTTAATCTCATCTTGTCGGTATTATATACCATTCGTACACAGAATGACCTAGTAGCGATCAGTGAAGAGGCGGGGCCAGGAGCTGTGATTCGACTACTGCAACCACAACTAGGTGAGAATAAACACACACACACACACGCGCGATACAGCTCATGGGGCAGGTAGAGTGTGAACCTACTTAGCGACCAGCGAAAAGGCTGGGGCCAGGAGCTGGGAATAGACCCCTGCAACCACAACTAGATGAGTACACACACACACACACACACACACACACACACACACACACACACACACACACACACACACACACACACACACATACACGATACAGCTCATGGAGCATGTAGAGTGTGGACCTACTAGCGACCAGCGAAGAGGCTGGAGCCAGGAGCTGTGACTCGACCCCTTCAACAACACGCGGGGAGACTCGTGATGACTGAGAGTTGGTCATGTGTATGAAGATCTCAGTAATCATTTCTGCAATATACTACAGACGAGCCATCCCCGGCATTAACTGAAGCAGAGCGAACCACAGATAATTAATCCCAGGTGAGTCTTGGAGAGATGACGGGTTTCCCCTAAGTTGTTCAAAGATTAGTGTGAGCCTCAAAGGCAGGAAGAGGGTGAGTTGGAATTAATACGGTGTCTTTAACTAATTATGCTTTCCAATCTTGCATTATCAGGAGTCAAGTACTAGTAGAAATGCAACGCATGTTAGTGGTTTTCTTTTGTACTTAACAGTATTTTATTACATGTAAACTACATTACGTATACTTCAGAAAGAAAGAAATTTTGTCTTCTTAATACTTGTTTAATCATTTTACTGATTTCTGACCCTGAGATCTATCATTTGTTGATTACTAACTTTAGTAAGAAAAACTTTCCTAAGAAGAAAAAACTGACCTAAGAAGAAAAACTTTCGTTTTTCTTCTTAGGTCACCCTGCCATGGTAGGATATGGCCGGTTTGTTGAGAAACGAAGATGTATCATGTTTACTAATGAAGCTACATTTCGTTATTACTCCGCCTCTTCAGTTATTGCGTTCTACATTCCAACATACACGTGAAAAAAATAAATCCTTTAACATCACATCGGCTCATACATACCTATACACGAAATTTATGTCCTCTGGCTCCTCTTTCCTTATCAAACAGCGAGTCACTATCTGCTCCATCTTTTTCTGAGTATTTTACATATCATGGTTATGACTCCCTGGCTCTTAGCTTTTCTAATGTTATAAATTTTAGTTTTTTTTATAAATCCTCATTTACTCTATTTGGCTTCGTCCTGCCACCAGTCTCGTCTCAAACTATTGGAACTTCTCACGTCTGCAGTATTTATATGCTTGATTAGATACCGGTACCATGCTGGTATTTTGTGTACTGTGTCCTAAATAAATCATTGTTCTGGTTTGCGAAAGTAGTTCTTAGACAAAATTTCCTTATGCTGACAAACTTGCCTGTGTAATATGTACCTCTGGTAATTTACTTGGTGAAATGCTTACTCTCTGGCCTAGTGTCTGTCTCCTTTCTCAAAAATTGGGACTACATTTGCCATCTTCCTTGTCTCAGGTAGTTGCCCAGTTTCAGTGGATGTGTTGAAGATTGTTGGTAGTGGCACACACTGTCTCTACTCCCTCTCTAAGGACCCACAGAGAGATTTCCAATCCCACTTCCTTTAAGGTATCAAGTTTATATAGCGACTTCTTCACCTCTTCCTAGGTTGTCTGTATCTCATCCAGTACTTGTTGGTGTATCCCTTGTTGGTGTACGACACTATTCTGACTTCCCGGAGTCCTTCCTGTCTCCACTATAGATATTTCTTTAAATCTCACGTTGAGCTCCTCACATATTTCTTGGTAGTTTCTCGTGAACTCCACACCTTCCTTCCTCAACCTGATTACCTTGTCCTTGACTGTTTTCTTCGTGATGTGGCTATACAATATCTTCAGGTCAGACTTGACTTTCAATGCTGTATCATTTTCGTATGTCCCTGGGCCTCCTTCCTTATCTGTGCATACTCGTTTCTGGCTCCTCGACTGAATGTGTGTGTGTGTGTGTGTGTGTGTGTGTGTGTGAACTCACCTAGTTGTGGTTGCGGAGGTCGATTTACAGCTCCTGGCCCCGCCTCTTCACCTGGCTGCTATCTGGTCACACTTCCCGCTCCGTAAGCTTTATCATACCTCTTCTTAAAGCTATGTATGGATCCTGCTTCCACTACATCAGTACCCAGGCTTTTCCACTTCCTAACGACTCTGTGACTGAAGAAATACTTCCTAACATCTTTGTGGCTCATCTGAGTCTTCAGCTTCCAACTGTGACCCCTCGTCGCTGTGTCCCATCTCTGGAACATCCTGTCTTTGTCCACCTTGTCTATACCTCTCAGTATTTTATATGTCGTTATCATATCCCCCCTAACTCTCCTGTCTTACAGTGTCGTCCGGTCGATTTCCCTTAACCTCTCCTAGTACGATATACCCCTTAGGTCCAGGACTAGTCTTGTTGAAAACATTTGCACTTTCTTTGGTTTCCTTACATATTTGGCTAGGTGTGGGTTCCAAACTGACGCTGCATATTCCAATATGGGCCTAACGTACACAGTGTACAGGGTCCTGAATGACTCCTTATTTAGATGTCGGAATGCTGTTCTTAGGTTTGCCAGGCGCCCGTATGCTGCAGCAGTTGTTTGGTTGATGTGCGCCTCAGGAGATGTTCCCGGTGTTATACTCCCACTAAGATCCTTTTCCTTGAGTGAGGTTTGTGGGCTTTGGCCCCCTAGACTGTACTCCGTCTGTGGCTTTCTTTGCCCTTCTTCAATCTTCATGACTTTGCACTTGGTGAGGTTAAACTAAAGGAGCCAGTTTCTGGACCAGGCCTGCTGTCTCTCCAGATCTCTCTGTAGTTCTGCCTGGTCTTCGTCCGATTGAATTCTTCTCATCAACTTCACATCATCTGCAAACAGGGACACTTCGGAGTCTATTCCTTCCGTAATGTCGTTCACAAATACCGGAAACAGCACCGGTCCTAGGACTGATACCTGTGGTAACCCGCTCGTTACCGGCGCCCAATCTGACACCTTGTCAGGTACCATAACTTACTGTTGTCTTCCTGACAAGTATTCCCTGAAGTGCTTTCCCTGTTATCCCTGCTTGGATCTCCAGCTTCCGCAATAATCTCTTGTGTGGAACTGTGTCAAACGCCTTCTTACAGTCCAAGAAAATGCAGTCTACCCACCCCTCGATCACTTTTCTTACTGTCGTCACCCTGTGATAGAACTCCAGTAGGTTTTTGACTCAGGATTTTCCGTCCCTGAAACCGTGCTGGCTGTCGTTGATAAGCTCATTCCTTTCTAGGTGCTCCACCACTCTTCTCTTGATAATTTTCTCCATCACCTTGCATACTATACACGTCAGTGACGCTGGTCTGTAGTTCAATGCTTCGTGCCTGTCTCCTTTTTAAAAAATTTCAATTACATTTGCTGTCTTCCATACTTCCGGTAGTCGTCCTGTTTCGATAGAAGTGTTGAAGATAGTTGTTAGTGGTGCACAAAGCGCCTCTGCTCCGTCTCTCAGGACCCATGGAGAGATGTTATCCGGCCCTATCGCCTTTGAGGTGTCTAGCTCGCTTAACAGCTTTCTCACTTCTTCCTCGGTTGTATGTATTGTGTCCAACACTTGATGGTGTACCCCACCTCTCCGCCTTTCTGGAGGCCCTTCTGTCTCCTCTGTGAACACTTCTTTCAATCTCCTGTTGAGCTCCTCACATACTCCGCGGTCGTTTTTTGTGACCTTCCCTCCCTCCTTCCTCAGCCTGTTTACCTGATCCTTGACTGTTGTATTCCTCATGATGTGGCTGTACAACAGTTTTGGTTCAGATTTGGCTTTCGCTGCTATGTCATTCTCATATTGTCTTTGGGCCTTTCGTCTTACCTGTGCATTTTCATTTATGGCTCCATGGCTGGTCTCCTTATTTTCCTGGGTCCTTTACCTTCTGTATTTCTTCCATTCCCTAGCACACTTGGTTTTGGCCTCCCTGCACCTTTGGGTGAACCACGGGCTCATCCTGGCTTTTTCATTATTCCTGTTACCCTTTGGTACAAACCTCTCCTCAGCTTTCTTGCATATTGTTGTCACATATTCCATCATCTCGTCTACTGACTTCCCTGCCAGTTCTCTGTCCCACTGAACCCCGTTGAGGAAGTTCTTCGTGCTTGCGTGGTCGCCTTTCTTGTAGTTTGACTTTATTCGTCCAGCCCTTCCTGTTTGCCCCTCCACTTGTAGCTCTACTATGTATTCGAAACTTAAAACCACATGATCACTGGCCCCCAGAGGTCTTTCATATGTGATTTCTCAGTATCTTCACTATTCAATGTGATTACAAGGTCCAGTCTCGCTGGTGTGTGTGTGTGTGTGTGTTTGAGAGAATGAAAGAAAGAGTACAATGGGATCAAAAGAAGCAAATGACCTAAAAGACTACAGATGCTTTCTTCTCAGATCTTACAAAATTTTATCCACATCTAATTATATATGTGATTCACTTATTATGTTGGATTTATTTGTAGCAGTAAAGAGGTCGGTCAATGAGTGTATTTACTCATCAATCCCGCTGATAAATAAATACCCTCCACCACCTTTTTCCCTCATCTTTTTGTAGACAAATATTTCTCTACCAGCAGGATTATGCTTATAATATATTATATTTTTTATATAATTTGTCAGTATGACTGTCACAAACTCGTTAATACATTCAAATGGTGATTTGTATTTTTTTATATATGACTGGATATTACATGAACATAGTTATGAATTTATATGTTTCTTGGTTCTGCCTTAATCTGTGTATTATCATTCCTGTTTAACAACTGTTTATTGTGCCTTTAGATATTTTAATATGTCCCAGCAACTTGAGCAGTCTGTAATAGTCCATAGCGTTATCAACAATCAAAATATTTAAGCCACTAGCATAAAAACCAAAGCAAACAAAAATGATCATCAACAAGGCCCCTCAATATTCCATATAAAGTCCATGAATACTCAACGCCTTTAACCCCCGCCCCCTTTTTTTGGAATGATTTTTTTTTATTTTTTTTTTTTTTTTTACATATAGGAGGCTTCTTAACTTGTGTTAGCACACACCATTCACTAGATATCTGTGTAATTATCAAGCATTTTAAGGAGTTTCTTTTAGACAGCATTTTCAAAAATTAAAATATTTCCCACATTCTTGAGAAAACATGGTAACTCATAGCATGCCCAACATTTTAGTCCTCAGTATTCTTAACAATTCCTATTATTCCCCAGCATCCTTGGTCAACAGAGCATTTTAACTTTAGTATCAATAAATTATATTACCTAATAGAATCATTAATAAACTGCATTATGAATTAGCCACAAGCATCCTTACTAAGTTCAAATACCCCGATTGAAAAAAATTATTACCTCCTAACATAGTCAACAATCAATTTTTCCATGAATTTTTATCAAACCGTTGAATCCTCTTCCTGACTGTTTGATTCTAGTTAAGGTATAACAGAATTACGGGAATTACCGTTATCCAGATTGATGATGGTAAACCTTTTAAGTTTTTCCTTTGTTTTGATATGACTTAATATCCAAAGTGAGAAGGCAAATCAAATTTTCCTCCGCCAGGTCAGAAAGCTGACAAGATAAGCAGCAGCAGGAACCAAGACAGGATGCATTCGCTCTTCACGTGAATTACATTATGTCTGAAGAGTGAGCCTTCGTAAGGTGTTGTTGGGTGATAAGTGGAACTGTAGCATCACAAGTAATGACATTCAGTAACTTATTTTGTATTCATGAGGTCTCAGCATCGAGGGACGTGGGAAATATACGGGACGTGGGCTAAGTTACCTGTGTAGTGTCGGTTCTCTGAAGCATTCATCTACAAACATAAGAACATAAGAATGGAGGAACAGTGCAGAAGGCCTACTGGCTCATACGAGGCAGGTCCTTATCAACTAATTTATAGTTATAACAGCAAATCTGTACTTGTGTTTAATAATATATTAGGAATTTACATTAGTTGTAGTTGATATTACGTCTCGTATCCCATTCCTGTATTCTAGTACTCTTTAACGACGAAATTTTAGTACTCATTCGGCATTTCTTCCTCAATTTATAACTGCGTCCTCGTGTTCTCCCTGTTATCTTTCGCTATGTGTGATTATCATGTCTTCTGTTTTTACTTCAGTCAGACAGTGAGGACAAATCAAATGTTCATAGTCCTTCATATCTCATAATTTGAACCTTGGGAGACATTTTATTAATTATTGCCACCACGCTACTGCGTTTTATAGTATCTCATGAAGTGCCTGCGTCTGAAACTTTAAAAAAAATCTATATTTTTTCAATACGAAATCTGATTTTCATACTATTTCTTGGTGTGTCATCTAGTTCCCTCACCTTTCAGTGCTGACAGTTTGATGAGTGTTGAAAATAGTTTATGGTTTTATATTTCATAAATTGTCATTTTTGTTGAAAAATTGGAGACTGTGTCCATAAATTGTCAATGACAAATCTGATTAGTTTCTAATCTTCTAAGTTGCATTATAAAATAATGCTACACTCTACACCCTCATAATCATCTATGGTGGCCTGGTGGCTAAAGATCTCGCTTCAAACAGCGAGGGTCCGTGTTCGATTCCCGACTAGGGTAGGAACATTGGGCGTGTTTCCTTACACTGGTTGTCCATGTTCACCCAGCAGTAATAATGGGTACCTGGGTGTTAGTCGACTGGTGTGGGTCGCATCCTGGTACAAAACTAACCTAATTTGCCCGAAATGCTCTGCATAACAAGCGGTTTTCTATATAGTAGTATGTCATTGATGTCAGCTAGACCTGTATACCTTGTACATGTACTTGTTGAAAGAAAATATATTATGATATTATTATTATACCACGTCATTGGCGCAGTACCATTAAGTAAACAGCGACATATTTTCCATTCTGAATCCCACCAAATATTGACCTTCCTGAAACTTTAGTTCTCTAAACTTCTACCTTTACTTCTCTGGCAACTTCTCTGGCAACTTCTAAGCAAGCAAAACTTCCTCCTCGACTTTTTCATAATCCGAAAACTCATGCTTCTCTAGAGAACTAACCGAATACAACCATTTGCCAATTATTGGGTTTGTGCTTAGGTCGCCAATTCATTGTCCGGCCACTTCTGTGACCGATAAAAAAAAAATTGTTTGGGACTTTTTCCAAAAACTTAGGGACAAAATTTGTAGCTTTCTCCATATAAAATAACTATCTCTTTGACCCGTTCCTCGTTGGGAAAGAAATTATCTCTATCTCTTTTCCTCTAAGGATTACTATCTCTCCTCCAGGACCTTCATATGTTCAAACATCCTCGTGTCTTTTTTTTTTCTCGAAATAGGGCAAAATCCATCCTTAAAATTTCAGCTTCATTAGCCTCCCCGAATTTCCCAGCCAGCAATATAATCCCTACTGTTACCAGACATATTGTAAATGTTAGAAAACTCCAGGATGAAGAAGCGTATTTATTGCGAGCAGGAAACTAATAATTCAAAATATGTGTCATTTGCAACTAATAAACACAAATTGTCTGGAACATAGTTGAACATACACACCCGAGAAGATTTGTTACACAAAAATTAGTATTAAGAACAAAAAGGCACAATACAGTGACTGGTATAATACATAAATACTCTTACATAAGAGAGGGAATCTTATGACGACGTTTCGGTCCGACTTGGACCATTTAAAAGTCGCACTTGTAAATAGTTCAAGTAGGACCTAAACGTCATCTTAAGCTTCTCTCTCCTATGTGCGGGTTATTTGCGTAAAAATTAGCGCATTTATAATGAATTACTATAATAACTTATCGATCTCATACAAATATAATCAAAGAGAAATATTTTACGGTCGTTCCTGAAAAAGGGATTATATGTGGTGTATCTGTTGTGCGGTGCTACATTGATGGTTTTGTTACTTTCAGTGACTCATGAGCTGCACATGTGCAACAGCTAAGAGAACTATTCACAGTTAATTTGGCGAAGAGTATTCATCGACAGGCCTAGGTGATATTTCTAGAGCAAGTATTAGCCAGGGTAGTGTGGCCCCTGTCAATGCCAAGGAAGAGGCAATACATAATTTTCTCGAACCAAACATCTGAAATGCGGTGATCCGCTTTGTGGATATGGTAACTTTCTATAGCAAGTTTTTCCCAAATCTGTAAGATTTGATCCTCTCGTTCACAGATAGTAGTAGACCGAAGTGGAAATTTGTGTAGTATATGAAATGTCAGAAGGCATTTGAAAAAGTAAAAGCTTTGTTGGTTAGTCCTGATTTTGCATAGTACTCCACTGTGTTGGCTAGTACTCCACTGTGTTGGCTAGTACTCCACTGTGTTGGCTAGTACTCCACTGTGTTGGTTAGTCCTGATTTTGCATAGTACTCCACTGTGTTGGCTAGTACTGATTTTGCACAGCCATTTTCTTTTTATGTAAATGTCATTGGTAATGGTGTTGGTTTCGTATTCTTGCCGGAAGTTGCAGGGAAACTATTGTCAGTAAGTAATTTTTAGGTAAATCTTAAAAGTCACCAAAGAAATTTTACCACCGTTGAAAAGGAAGTTCAAGATTTGGTGTTGGCTGTGTTGCATTTTTCTGCATGTTTCAGATTCTCATCATCCTGTCATTGTGTATAGTAAACCATACCCCCGGCCGGGATTGAACCCGCGGTCATAGAGTCTCAAAACTCCAGCCCGTCGCGTTAGCCACTAGACCAGCTAGCCACAATAAGATTCATCCAACTAGGTATATTTCTACACCATAGGAAAGTTAGCACAGGCACCTCTGTGACCACAAATGCAAGTTTTTACAGACGAATCTCCAGCTAGCGTGGCCGTGACGAACTCTAGCTCAAGTCCCTTCATTGCCGTCAACATGACTCAAGAAATCGTAATGACACGATTGCAAATAAACCATACCCCCGGCCGGGATTGAACCCGCGGTCATAGAGTCTCAAAACTCCAGCCCGTCGCGTTAGCCACTACACCAGCTAGCTACAATAAGATTCATCCAACTAGGTATATTTCTACACCATAGGAAAGTTAGCACAGGCACCTCTGTGACCACAAATGCAAGTTTTCTTGAGTCATGTTGACGGCAGTGAAGGGACTTGAGCTAGAGTTCGTCACGGCCATGCTAGCTGGAGATTCGACTGTAAAAACTTGCATTTGTGGTCACAGAGGTGCCTGTGCTAACTTTCCTATGGTGTAGAAATATACCTAGTTGGATGAATCTTATTGTGGCTAGCTGGTCTAGTGGCTAACGCGACGGGCTGGAGTTTTGAGACTCTATGACCGCGGGTTCAATCCCGGCCGGGGGTATGGTTTATTTGCAATCGTGTCATTACGATTTCTTAAGTCATTGTGTATAGTAACCACAATCTTTTTCGTTTTCTACACCTAATGAGAAACCACAAGGTGGTTTGAACTTCTTAGGAGTATTAGCTTTATTGTATTCGGGAGACTCCTTTAAATGAGAATGGGCGCCAATATTTAAATCTGTTTTATTTGAAAGTTTAGACAGTTGATAAGTCGCTATAAGAGAGAGATTTCGTTCGGATTTTTAACCCCGGAGGGTTAGCCACCCAGGATAACCCAAGAAAGTCAGTGCGTCATCGAGGACTGTCTAATTTATTTCCATTGGGGTCCTTAATCTTGTCCCCCAGGATGCGACCCACACCAGTCGACTAACACCCAGGTACCTATTTGCTGCTAGGTGAACAGGACAACAGGTGTAAGGAAACGTGTCGAAATGTTTCCACCCGCCGGGAATCGAACCCGGGCCCTCCGTGTGTGAAGCGGGAGCTTTAGCCACCAGGCCACCGGACCACTAGATTTCCTCCGGTGGAATTTACTTAACTTGCCCAAATTTGTCAGGTTTCCTTTTAATTGAAGTATGTTCCATCATAATATTATACAGGTTGTCTAAAGTTACTGTACTAGTTCATGTAAATCTAATTTCTTCACAGGAAAAAAAAATATGCCTTATGATTATTTGACATGTCACTATTTTGCAGTTTAATTTTCTTTGATAATTTTAATCATATGTTTGTAATTAGTTAAATTATGGTACTTAAATGACAATTAATTTAAAATTATAGTGTTATTCAGTATATCCTTTGATGTATGTTTAATGATTTAGGATAATTCTAAAATTAAATGATCTATACTGATACACATCCAGTTATCCACTTATCCGTCTTTCAGTTTGAAAAAGTGACAAGCCAGGGGTCTTGATCTAGGGAATTGGATCTGTGCTCCGGTTCCCTGAATTGAGGCTGAATACCTTCCATCCCCCCCCCACATGTGCTGTATAATCACACGGGTTTAGCGCTCCCCCGCGATTATAATAATAATCTGAAGAAAATTACTTATAGTCGATCTGCATTTAACTATATCCTTCTACCAGCCTGACCTGGTTACATCCCCACATCGCCGATGGACGTCTAATTAATTAATATGAGGAGTGTAGCTGCTCTGACACAATAATAACATCAGAGTCCTCCAGAGCTTGAATTATGTTCGAAGGACCATATAAATTTAATTGCACTGACATTCGCTGGTGTTCAGTAGACTGTAGATCATTTAATGTCCTATCACATAATAAATACAAATATTAAAACTATACTTATTAAAAGAGTTATACTTGGTTAACTGGGACGGGTATGAGGTTTATCGCTAGGCTCGTATCTTTGTTAAGAGTGCTTGCTGTTCTTCCTAGATTACCTCCCAGGTTTCACCTTCTGTACCTATCCCACGTGAGGTGCTAGGAACTAGATAAATTGAAGTGGTACTTCTCTGAGAGTGGTAGAAATTAGATGATCCTCGATAAATTGAAGTGGTACTTCTCTGAGAGTGGTAGAAATTAGATGATCCTCGAGTTCTCAATATGGCGTCTGGTAAGTCTACGTGAGCTTAACTGTGGCCACAAACTGGGACCTCCGCATTTCTTAACTTTTCCTCAGGTTGTTGTATTTGTCCACATAACATTTGATTGTTGCAGTTGTGAGAAAAGCACTATCAGGGCACTTATAACCTGTATTTAACACTCAACTTGAAACGGCGTTACTATCACCATCGGTGGTTCCCTCCTGTCTCGGTGAAATGGCTGCTCCTAAATCCTTGCCCATGACAATCATTCATTAATAAAATTTTGCTCCTGCGTTCATTAACCATTTATTTCCCATTAGGAACCTAAGAATTAAATCAGAATGACCATACCTACACTGAAATTCAAAAGTAATGGGGGGGGGGGGCACAAAATAAAATGAGCTTATAATAGGGCTGAATCAGCGAACTGGGACAACGATTGCGTCATCCCCAACATAATGGAAAACCACCCAAAACATTTTCAAGCAGTATGTTGACATTCATCAGTTAGTGACGTTGGCCTTGCATAATTTTTTTTTTTATAATTGAAGTAATAAATATTTCTCCAATTCTTGGAATCAAAACCATAGGCGCTGTAAGATGAAACAGATAAGATTTTCAGAGTTTTAACCCGTGGAGTGTTAGCCACCCAGGATAACCTAAGAAAGTCAGTACGTCATCAAGGACTGTTTGACTTATTTCTATTGGAGGCCTTCAATTTTGTCCCCCAGGATGTGACCCACACCAGTCGACTAACACCCACGTACCTACTTGCTAGGTGAAAGGGGACAGCAGGTGTAAAACACCCCCCAATGATTCCACCCGTCCGGGGATGGAACCACGGACGCTGTGTGAGGCGAGCGCGTTGGCTACCAGCACAGCCTTCTCTCTAGGTAGCCTAGCAAAGATACAATAAAACACCAGTCTAATGTGCGGCCATCTACACTTATTCAAAAGCCATAGAGGTACCGGGGATACGATTTTATAAAGTGAAATGCCTCAAGCCTGTTTGGTCCTCATAAAAGAAAAAATTGTACGTACCAGTTATGAACATTTACTACTCTCCAGGTTACATAGGCATGAGCCGGGAAGAATTCAGATACAACACATGGCCATCCAAAGCTAATCATTTTTTCCGGAGTTAATTAAGTCTAATGTCTGTACTGTGATGGTAGTAGCCGCACAACGAAATATTATTCTTTTTCACAATTTCTTCAATTGCAAAATCTTTACGATTCGCTTGCAACATTGTGAATGGTATTGAGGTCATTTGCCCACCCTCCTAATGGTTTGTATTGCATTTATTGATCGCTTGTTTCCAATTGTTTTCATTGTGAATATCAGGTAAACGGACACAAGTGCAACTAATGCGATATTTTACTGTGGCAACGTTTTTCTCTCAAGGAGCTTTGTCAAGCTGTTATGGCTGACTAAGCCAGTAATTCTACCAATTCTATTACCTCCTACAAACGTGCTCTTTAAATTTAACTCAGAGTTCTGCTCAAAGTAGTTCTTTTACGTGTCTTAATGAACAGGTTCTGTTCGAATCACTACTACAGAACTGGTTGGTCAGTCTAGCCACGACTCCTTATATCAACTACACAAGTCAATGCTTACAAACAATATTGATTTTTTAAGTCAAGAAAATAATGTTTTTTTTTTACTGATATAAGAAGAGCCCAGATAGCTTGACTATATTTATGGTGAACTAAGAATAATGAATGAACCCATGCCAGGAAACTGAAAAACCCTGTATCACAAAGTGAATAGACCATGAATAGACCATATTTTTTTCAAAAAAGAAACTAAATCATGACCAATAGTCATCTTTAGTCTTTGGTTTAAGTAAGAATGTCAATTTTTGCAAATCTGGCTATATCATTTTGTGATTTAGAATAACATGGTGGTATAACTCAAAGTTTTTAAAATCTGAAAGGGATTTTTTGGGGGCGTATTTTGAGGCTAACTACTAATTGCCTAATATTCCTTAAAATATTCCTGTGATCCCATTGCATCTATATTCCAGCGTTTCGGGACAACGAAATATATAAGATTTTCATTTATTATACAGATTACATCCCAATGATTTCGTTAAGCGTTAGTAGCAGCTAAAACAAATCCTCTTTAGGACTGAACGAAAGAATCAACTCCATTAAGAAATTTATTGATCTTGTCATTAAATGAGAGCTTAGCTGTCCTAATACACTAACACTAGTTGAAACAAACATTATTTACAAGAATACGTGGAGAGTCAGACGTGTATTTATTAAAAACTCATTAATGTTGTCGGAGGTGTGTATAAAGTGCTGTGAAGTCTTGCTATGTAGGGTAAACAGGAAAGCCAACTTGAATAGAAATTTTTACAAAAGTATGCAATAGAGATGACGCAGAAATTTAATGCTATATTCAAGTATGTTAGAGCATGCAATAATCCGACGGGATGGTTTGCTGCACAGATAATTTTCGTCAACAACTCAGTTTATTATGGGAATATCACAAAATTTACAAATATATAACAAGACAACGACTCAGGGGCTATATCAGCTATGTGGATCTGTATTTAGTCGAGTCCATCATCCACAGTCTCACACCAGGTTGTTTTACAAAATCGCCAGTGTATTGATTGTGCAATGACATTTCTCAGTAATACTGTATTCTTAGTACAACTTTGAGTTATCTGTAGATGTGGAGGGCCACGGTATAGACCTGCGTTTTTCCTGGCTACCAAGAGAGACGTAAAAGATTACCTGTATGTATGTACAGGCATGTGTCATCTCTGGATACGAGTCATTGACAATACTGGCTGGGTCTCTGCCTGGTTGAATCAGTTAGTAATCTCAATCGAGGTTTCAGAAAAACTCTATTGTGTTCATTATTCAATAGCATTTCTTGATAATATCTTATCCCTAGTATCTCTCTGGATTTTCTACAGTATGTCTGAAGGACAGCACTTTAGATAGCATCTTTCATCTCCATACCAAGCTACCTAGAGGAAATGGCCACTAGTTGTATAACTATACATACATTAAGCAGAAGTGGAAATTACGAATAACGTAACAAACATATTACTTTGTGTACAGTAAATCACATAACACAAGCTATCGGCTTTATGACTACGTAGTTACGCATATGCGTAAGTTGTGTGCATATTCCTGGGTACATGAGTAAATGTGTGGGAGAGGATGGTGAAGGAAGGACTGAAAAAGAGTTCTCCTTTGCGTTGGAAAGGTTCAGGATCGTGGATGTCGGTGAGGGTAGAGAGAAATTTTGGGAGTACCAGCAAGGAGAAGCTCAGGGTTGGAACGAGGAGTTGTGAGGAAGGTTCGTGTGCTGGGAGGTCTGAGTGATGAGGATACTGGAAAGGAGGGTGTGTCCGTCCATGTATGCGTCTGTGCTTGCCTGCGTTTGAAGGGGCTCGTTGGAGAGTACTAACTGGAGTAGCGCAATGAAGGGTTTCATGACATATTTTGTGTTACCCTCAGACGAAGATCATTTTGATGGAGAGAAACAGAGAGAGAGAAATTGAGAGAGAGAAATTGAGAGGGAGAAATTGAGAGGGAGAAATTGAGAGAGAGAAATTGAGAGAGAGAAAGGGAGGGAGAGGGAAAGAGAGAGGGAAAGAGAGAGGGAAAGAGAGAGGGAAAGAGAGAGAGAGAGAGAGAGAGAGACAGACAGACAGACAGACAGACAGAGACAGAGGGAGCACTGGACATTGCTAGTACTTTCGACAGAGTGTGGCACCACAGCCTCTTGGCAAAACTGCAAGGTCTGGGAACTGCAGGCTCTACGCTGTCTCCTCAATGATTACCTTCATGGTAGATCTCTAAGGGTAGTTCTCAATAGAAAAGAATCAGCAAGACATCATATTGGGGTAAATGCTCCACAAGGAAGCGTGCTGGGACCAATGTTATGGAATGTCTTCTTCATATCATCCCAGAATCCTATGCATGTGCAGACGACTGTACACTGACATTCACTTATCCAAGAGAAGAAATGCCAGCTGCTCTAAGCTACATCAATCACCAGCTTGGGGAAACCGATGGCAAACATCATTTCCACCGGAGAAAACACAAATGATGGTCTCTAGGCACCATGATGGTGCCGGTGCACTAGTAGTATGAATGGGAGAGTGTTGGTAGCTGGGAAAGAAGTTGATATCCTTGGGGTGAAATTTGACTCCAAACTCACCATGAAGAACCACGTTGTAAATCTTGCAAACAAGGCAGAGAGGAAACTTTCAGCACTTCGACGTATCTCGCATTTGCTCTACAGTAGGGGTTGCAAGATTCTATATGAGGCACAAGTACGCTCACACCTTGAGTATGCTTCTCATTCTTGGTTTGCTTGCCCCCCTTTCACCTGTTACTGCTTAACAGAGTAGAGAACAGAAGACGAATCATCTCTCTCCTGGACCCATCCTGGATAGATCTGCGATTTCAGCAGAGCCTTCAACACAGGAGGGATGTGGGTGGCCTTACTGCTATGTACAAGGCCAACATTGTCAAAGTACCACACTTGGATCCACTTCGAGGACAGCGAGAAGCAAGCTTCTATACCACAAGACGGGCAGAAAGCAGCAACTTCACTCTGGCTGTACCCTTCTCCAGAACATCACTTCATCTGAGATCATTTATCCTCAGGATGAGTTGAGTCTGGAACACATTCGTACAGCATTATGATGTCAACAAGATAGTCAGTTGATCAAATGAAAATGCTGGCCCGCAGATGACTCCAACTTCATCCTGTTCCCTGCTTGTATGTTTCATAACAATATAATGCTTTCAAATGAGCTGATGTAGGTAACAGCTCTTAGCTTGTCAATAAAGTTAGGAATCCTTAACTTGTAAATAGCTTGTCAATAAAGCTAGGGATCCTAACCTAACCTTGTCAAACCCTGTATAAAAATGAGAGAGAAAGGGAGGGAGAAAGATAGGGAGGGAGAGAGAAAAGGAGAGAGAGAGAGAGAGAGAGAGAGAGAGAGAGAGAGGAGGGAGGGAGGGAGAGGCAGGCATGCAGATACAGACGTCATCACTGTCCCGGGAGAGGTGTGAGAGGCTCACTGGAAAGATGTCAACAAGTCTGCATCCCACACAAACATTAAGATAATCAAGTAGATGCACACGTACAATGAAGAAGGATTTAGGTTAATACGGTAATGGAAATCTAAAGTTTCACGCTGGATCACATTTGTCAAGGAGTCCACTCATATCCAAGTTTTTACGAGTGATAGTCTTACTCTAGTGACCCCTGTTGTGACCCCAACACCTTATGCGCAAATCATCTCTTTAATGATTATTTTAATCGGTTGAGGGGATGCTGATATTCATAATTAAATTTTGCACTTAAATGTAAATAATATCTAGCACAATACCCGAGCAGGTGCACGGTTACACACAAGTGAGGTTGTGGCACTAGAGACGACACAATCGGGAAAATGTGCAACAACGTGTGAATGCCAAGTGGCACCGCAGTGGAGAAGCGACAAACGTGACGCACCATAAAACCTTATAAAACATAACATGAAGTGTTCATAACACTGGTGAATGGTGCATATACGGCCTGGAGAAACTCCTTCACCCGGCTCCTACGTACTCTCAGATATCAGAGTCGCATCATAAATCTTCCTCCCTGTGTGTCTTTCTTGAATTCTGACGGTAGCTCTGTTAAGGGGAGAGAGGGTAGACGTCTGTTAGCAAGTTGGCGTAAAGTTTCACTCTGAGGAGCACATTTGACACTGATATTCAAGAAAGAGTGATGCGGCGGATGAAGAGAAGAGTAGAGGTCCTCATGATGCTGAGCTGACGAGTGCAAGATTCTCTATGAGTTCGCTTTAATGTAAGATAAAGAAACAAACAACCCTTAGAAACATGGTAAAGATGTCCGATGTATTTCCAAGTGGAGTATTAAGATAAAATTTGTTTTAACTTGTTATAGGAGTGCTAATATAGGCGAAAGAAAAGGGTAGGTAATGCAGGCAGGCTACTGCAAACATTCGTTTTGCCTTCATGTAACATTTGCTTCATAAAACCTATAATTTTAATTTCTCTCTTTTTCTATCCCAAACATCAAGTACTACTACATGCAAATTCCTACCCTTTTAAATGTTTAAAACATTTTTTAGCTGATCTGTTGAATCGCTAAACTATGCGATCGCACTAGTCACTGAATGTCTCCAGGATGAGATATTTAACTGTCATGATACAACATCTTCCTGTAAAAGCTATAAACAATACGAATTACTGACCCTTCTTATTCCTCTTTACCAATTACCATTAAGGTCAGTCTCGTTGGTGTTTACTGCTGGAATATCTACTTTTAGAACCTATTTCCCTCATTCACGAAAGTAATTGACATAAATCACTAACATGAGTCCATCTACTTTGGTAAAGCGGTATCATTGAGTATTAGCTACAGAGAACATGCCTCTAGATACACTCATTATGTAGTATATCATTAGTACATTATCTGGAATGGAATATATGGAACAAACTTTGTACTCAGGGATTATGTGTATATCCTTGACTTGAAAATTGTATTTGTAATGTCTATGATCAATTATGCTAAACCCTGAAGCGAAGGCACTAAACACATTGCGGTAGGACACATCTAGCTATTTTTCTTCAACTGGTGGACTACCACTATATAAATGTCCAGTATTTGTTACCAGATTGTATGTTCGTAAACCTTTTTTTTTTTTTTTTTTTTTTTTTTTTTTTTTTTTTTTACACAGGGTTTGACAAGGTTAAGGATCCCTAGCTTTATTGACAGCTATTTACAGGTTAAGGATTCCTAACTTTATTGGCAAGCTAAGAGCTGTTACCTACATCAGCTCATTTGAAAGCATTTTTGTTATGAGACATACAAGTAGGGAACAGGATGAAGTTGGAGCCATCTGTGGGCCAGCATTTTCATTTGATCAACTGACGTTATCTCGTTGACATCATTATGCTGTACGAATGTGTTCCATACTCGAGTCATCCTGGGTATGTATGATCTCAGATGGAGTGATGTTCTGGAGAAGGGTACAGCCAGAGTGAAGTTGCTGCTTTCTGCCCGTCTTGTGGCATAAAAGCTTGTTTCACGCTGTCCTCGAAGTGGATCCAAGTGTGGTATTTTGACAATATTGGCCTTGTACATAACAGTAAGGCCACCCACATCCCTCCTATGTTGAAGGCTCTGCTGAAATGACAGATCTATCCAGGATGGGTCCAGGCGAGAGATGAGACGTCTTGCTCTGTTCTCTACTCTGTCAAGCAGTCGCAGATGAGAGGGGGGGCAGGCAAACCAAGAAAGTGGAGCATACTCAAGGTGTGAGCGTACTTGTGCCTCGTACAGGATCTTGCAACCCCTACTGTCAAGCAGATGCGAGATACGGCGAAGTGCTGTAAGCTTCCTGGCTGCCTTGTTTGCAAGATTTACAACATGGTTCTTCATGGTTAGTCTGGAGTCAAATTTCACCCCAAGGATATCAACTTCTTCTCCAGGTGCCAACATCGTCCCATTCATCCTTACTACTGCGCCAGCATTACCATCATGGTGCCTAGAGACGAACATCATTTGCGTTTTTTCAGGTGCAAATGTTACTTGCCATCTATTTCCCCATCTATTTCCATCTATTTCCCCATCTATTTTGGATAGCCTTCTCTTCCCTGTCCCTTTCTTCTTATCCCATCTCATATCCGACACCTGGATTTAGGAAGATCACTCTTCGGCTTTTGACCCGGCTTGGAAGGATATATGATTTTAATAAAAACTCCAACAATGCAGAGATTTTCTAATGGTTCCCACCTGGATGAAATTAGTAGACAGCCTGAAGACATTTATTATAAATCATGATGAGAAGCTAATAGCAACATACCTTTAGCTATACTTCTAATTAAATCACTTTTTTTCAGCTATTATTAAATCCTCTATAATATTTTGAATATATTCCTTTGATTAATATGCTTTCTTAATAGCAAATCTGTTGACTAAACTGAAGCCTTATCTAAGAGATGCTTCCAGCACTAGCTTGTACCTATTACATGCGTTGCCTAATAATTTATACAATTTAGAGCAATAAATTATTCTATGATAAAATGAAATTATCGGACCAAGGATATAAAATGAGCAAAGATTGGACCAAGCTTTCTAACTCAAAAACTACATGTAGGCATTGGTGTGTTACTTATGTAAATAATTTGTGTGAACGAAAGAGACAGAGGCAGAGACAGAGGCAGAGACAGAGGCAGAGACAGAGGCAGAGACAGAGGCAGAGACAGAGGCAGAGAGAGAGACAGAGAGACAGAGACACAGAGAGAGACAGACAGACAGACACACAGAGACAGCCAGACAGACAGACAGACACACAGAGACAGCCAGACAGACAGACTGACAGAGAGAGAGAGAGAGAGAGAGAGAGAGAGAGAGAGAGAGAGAGAGAGAGAGAGAGAGAAACAGACTGATACTGACATTCTGACTGACTTTCTGTCTATTCACATCTACATTACCATATGTTATATTCAAGATAAATCATTCTGATGAACAAACTGAACAGTGAAGTTGTATGAAATAAAAACTACACTTACATTTCTTCGAGTGGAGAGAAATGAGGGGGATGAAATGAATCAATCAGCAATAGACGACATTTTTAAGTAAGAGCTCACTCGAGTGCAAGGAAGGAGAGGGGACTGGTGAAGGAGGAAGTGTTGTGAAGGATCTCTGCCTTCCTATCACGAAGGTTTGCTCCATCTACATATAAATGAAGCACGCGGAGGGGCGGGAAATGCATCAAGTACGGAGACGGGTATTCATTTAGAGTCGTGAAAGAAATGTGACATGTGACTGTTGATAGGTAACAGTGTTACAATGTTCTGGGGATGAAGGACAACTGGAGTGACTGAACACGAGAGCAAGGCAGGGAAGGAACAATGATCAGTATGCCGAGAACAGCTTGAACTGATGTTCCACTGAAAGATTGAAATATTCCTTGTTGCTCATATACTGATTCCTCCCCCAAGTAGTTGGAAGGAAGACCTTTATTTGTGAACTGAGCCAGGTATTAAAATACCGAGTTGGAACTGGAAGGGAAGAAACAGAATTAGTACTAGAAGGGAAAATATTTTATTTATACCGGAAGGAAAAAATAGCAGGCAGTGTAAAAATGCAGTCATGATGAAATTAGTCTTCGTCACCCTGTAGAGAAAAACTAGACAGTGTTAAATTAAATCAGTTGAACAAAGTTTGTCTTGGGATGGACGAAGATCACAATATTGATAGTTTATTATTTTGCCGAAAAATCCTTTCATTCAACGTTCAAAAACAAAATATTATTATTACTGTTTTTAATATTTAATAATGATTATAATTTTATATATTTCTCCAGTGTATTTATAGTTCATAAAACAAATCTAATAAGCAGGACAAAGATCGTAAATAGTCTCACATCGTTCTCTTAGTATCAAAACAAATCTTATAGAAACCCAACGATACATTCACAGAACTGAACCTGCTCTCCGTTCCATGGATTAGACCGGACCGCCTCCCAATTCTCAGGCGCTGTATGACTCCTACGACCATTAATGGTCCAAGTCGGATCGGAATGTCGTCTTAAGTTTGTAAAAAACACAGTATGCACAAATAACCCGCACATAAGAGAAAGGAGCTCACGACGACATATGGGTCCAAACTGGACCATTTGCAAAGTCACACTCCAGTCACGGTCTTGTGTCTGTTATTTATAAACAGTATAACTTACACAGGATTAGTTGACATTATTGGTGTATTTTATAGCAAGTCTCTGGTTAAGGAGATAATTTCGGGACGCCTTAAAATTAACTCATAACAACTGTACAATTAAGTTGGTTTACAAGACATAGTCTACAGTGTTTGACATTAACAGTTTGGTTTACAATTTATGATATTTTTTTTTAATAAAAAGTTGTTATAAAGTTTGTAGTGTTTATTACACATGTTTAAATGTATTGGTGTTATGAATGTTAATATGATATGGTTAAATAGGGTTGCTGTTGATAAAATAGTATTTAATATAATTAGTAGAAGAATGGTTCAGAGAACCGACATGTCGGTTCTCTGAACCATTCATCTACAAACCTGTCAGACACTGCAACTTCTTGGGATCTTAATACTTGAGAATTCTTCGCTTGCCTAATACTTGGGCACGACCTACTTCCACATTGAACAAATGTGACACCACCTGTGACTGCTGCATCTCTCCTGCCTACGGTTTATAAGCTCCTTCTCCGCACGTATACCGTATTCTATTCAAGATTGATGGACTGACCACATCGACTCAAGGTTAAGGGACTGATTACCTCATTCTCCTCCTGTTCTTCAAGATTCTCCTTTGTATGGACTGATGAAGCCACTGTGTGGCGAAACGTTTCCTCAATAAAGATACCCAAGAGTTGCACATGTGTCTAATTTATCAATATAATTAGTATATGTACTCTTTAGGTCAGGTGGAGGTGATTTTTAACAAATATTTTGAAGCCGGTTTTGGAATGGGAACTTTTTTGGGAATTCCAAATCTTAGCTCACTTTATTCGTCTGGAGATTCTAGACAGGATAAAAGAAACGAATATTATATGAAAGAGGTGCATGTCAGTGACTAGTCTACAGTTTAATGGTGGCTATTTCTCTTTTCTTAAAAAGTGTGTGTGTGTGTGTGTACTCACCTAGTTGTACTCACCTAGTTGAGGTTGCGGGGGTCGAGTCCGAGCTCCTGGCCCCGCCTCTTCACTGATCGCTACTAGGTCACTCTCCCTGAGCCGTGAGCTTTATTATACCTCTGCTTAAAGCTATGTATGGATCCTGCCTCCACTACATCGCTTCCCAAACTATTCCACTTACTGACTACTCTGTGGCTGAAGAAATACTTCCTAACATCCCTGTGATTCATCTGTGTCTTCAGCTTCCAACTGTGTCCCCTTGTTACTGTGTCCAATCTCTGGAACATCCTGTCTTTGTCCACCTTGTCAATTCCTCTCAGTATTTTGTATGTCGTTATCATGTCCCCCCTATCTCTCCTGTCCTCCAGTGTCGTCAGGTTGATTTCCCTTAACCTCTCCTCGTAGGACATACCTCTTAGCTCTGGGACTAGTCTTGTTGCAAACCTTTGCACTTTCTCTAGTTTCTCCACGTGCTTGGCTAGGTGTGGGTTCCAAACTGGTGCCGCATACTCCAATATGGGCCTAACGTGCACGGTGTACAGGGTCCTGAATGATTCCTTATTAAGATGTCGGAATGCTGTTCTGAGGTTTGCTAGGCGCCCATATGCTGCAGCAGTTATTTGGTTGATGTGCGCTTCATGAGATGTGCCTGGTGTTATACTCACCCCAAGATCTTTTTCCTTGAGTGAGGTTTGTAGTCTCTGACCCCCTAGACTGTACTCCGTCTGCGGCCTTCTTTGCCCTTCCCCAATCTTCATGACTTTGCACTTGGTGGGATTGAACTCCAGGAGCCAATTGCTGGACCAGGTCTGCAGCCTATCCAGATCCCTTTGTAGTTCTGCCTGGTCTTCGATCGAGTGAATTCTTCTCATCAACTTCACGTCATCTGCAAACAGGGACACCTCAGAGTCTATTCCTTCCGTCATGTCGTTCACAAATACCAGAAACAGCACTGGTCCTAGGACTGACCCCTGCGGGACCCCGCTGGTCACAGGTGCCCACTCTGACACCTCGCCACGTACCATGACTCGCTGCTGTCTTCCTGACAAGTATTCCCTGATCCATTGTAGTGCCTTCCCTGTTATCCCTGCTTGGTCCTCCAGTTTTTGCACCAATCTCTTGTGTGGAACTGTGTCAAACGCCTTCTTGCAGTCCAAGAAAATGCAATCCACCCACCCCTCTCTCTCTTGTCTTACTGCTGTCACCATGTCATAGAACTCCAGTAGGTTTGTGACACAGGATTTCCCGTCCCTGAAACCATGTTGGCTGCTGTTGATGAGATCGTTCCTTTCTAGGTGTTCCACCACTCTTCTCCTGATAATCTTCTCCATGATTTTGCATACTATACATGTCAGTGACACTGGTCTGTAGTTTAATGCTTCATGTCTGTCTCCTTTTTTAAAGATTGGGACTACATTTGCTGTCTTCCATGCCTCAGGCAATCTCCCTGTTTCGATAGATGTATTGAATATTGTTGTTAGGGGTACACATAGCGCCTCTGCTCCCTCTCTCAATACCCATGGGGAGATGTTATCTGGCCCCATTGCCTTTGAGGTATCTAGCTCACTCAGAAGCCTCTTCACTTCTTCCTCGGTTGTGTGCACTGTGTCCAGCACTTGGTGGTGTGCCCCACCTCTCCGTCTTTCTGGAGTCCCTTCTGTCTCCTCTGTGAACACTTCTTTGAATCTCTTGTTGAGTTCTTCACATACTTCACGGTCATTTCTTGTTGTCTCTCCTCCTCCCTTCCTTAGCCTGATTACCTGGTCCTTGACTGTTGTTTTCCTCCTGATGTGGCTGTACAACACTTTCGGGTCAGATTTGGCTTTCGCTGCTATGTCATTTTCATATTGTCTTTGGGCCTCCCTTCTTATCTGTGCATATTCGTTTCTGGCTCTACGACTGTTCTCCTTATTCTCCTGGGTCCTTTGCCTTCTATATTTCTTCCATTCCCTAGCACACTTGGTTTTTGCCTCCCTGCACCTTTGGGTAAACCATGGGCGCATCCTGGCTTTTTCATTATTCCTGTTACCCTTGGGTACAAACCTCTCCTCAGCCTCCTTGCATTTTGTTGCTACATATTCCATCATCTCATTAACTGGCTTCCCTGCCAGTTCTATGTCCCACTGAACCCCGTTCAGGTAGTTCCTCATTCCTGTGTAGTCCCCTTTCTTGTAGTTTGGCTTCATTCGTCCTGGCCTTCCTGCTTCTCCCTCCACTTGTAGCTCTACTGTGTATTCGAAGCTTAAAACCACATGGTCACTGGCCCCAAGGGGTCTTTCATATGTGATGTCCTCGATATCTGCACTACTCAAGGTGAATACAAGGTCCAGCCTTGCTGGTTCATCCTCTCCTCTCTCTCTTGTAGTGTCCCTTACGTGTTGGCACATGAAGTTTTCCAGTACCACCTCCATCATCTTAGCTCTCCATGTATCTTGGCCCCCATGTGGGTCCAAGTTCTCCCAATCGATCTCCTTGTGGTTAAAGTCACCCATGATCAGGAGCTTTGCCCTGCATGCATGAGCTCTTCTGGCCACTCTAGCCAGTGTGTCAACCATCGCTCTATTGCTCTCGTCGTACTCTTGCCTTGGCCTCCTGCTGTTCTGTGGTGGGTTATACATCACTTCTATTACCACCTTGGGACCTCCAGAGTGAAGTGTTCCCGCTATGTAATCACTTTCTTCTCCGCTGTCTCCTCTCTCCAGCTCATCAAAATTACAGCGATTTTTGATCAGCAACGCCACTCCTCCACCCCCCCTGTTCCCTCTGTCTTTCCTCAGGATTTGGTATCCCGTTGGAAAGATGGCATCTGTTATCATACCTGTAAGCTTGGTTTCTGTGAGAGCTATGATGTCCGGTGATGCTTCTTTGACTCTTTCATGCCACTCCTCCCACTTATTTGTTATTCCATCAGCGTTTGTGTACCATACCTTCAGTTTCCTTTCCAACACTGTGGTTTGGGGGGCCTGTGAGGGTGGGAGACCTGGTGGCATACTGTGGGATTCTATAGCTCGGTGTTGGGTGGAGGCTGTGGGTATGGATTGTAGTGTGTGTTGGGATGGTGTGATAGGTTGTATGGTTCTGAGAATAGTTGTGTGTGTGCTTGCCCTTGCTGTTCTGTTCTGCTCTGACTGACCTCTGCTGGTTCCATCCTTGTCTCTTTTCCTAGCTCCTTTCGCTTTTTTGTCCTCTCCCTCAGCTGCTGTCATTCTGATTTTGTTCTGTCTCTGTCTAGGAACACCCTCTTGTACTCTTCCGAGTATTTCAATCGTGGTTTCTCTTGGAGGATCCTGTTCCGCACTGTTTCCGTCCTGAGAATCAGCTTGATTGGTCGGTTTCTCCCCTTCGAGTACCCCCCTATTCTCTGAAAATTTACAATCTCGTCCATCTCTTCACCTATTTCCGTGATGATTTTCTCAATCTCCTTTCTTTCTTCCTGCTGCCTTTCAGTGTGTGTCCTTTCCTCTCTCTCCTGAAGCCCATGGATAAACACTGATTTCGCCCTTTCTTCCTCCCATTGCCTCACCCTCTGTGGCTCTGGATCCTGCCTGTGTGTGTGTGTGTGTGTGTGTGTGTGTGTGTGTGACGATTCTGGCATGTAGACCACTGTTTTGTTTAGTACTTATCGTAATAAAAGTAAAGCAGGTGCTATTATTATAACTGTAATCATAGGGGAGCGCTAAACCCAGAGGATTATACAGCGCATGTGGGGGGAGGGATGGAAGGCATTCAGGCTCAATTCAGTTAATTGGAGCACAGATCCAATTCCATGGATCAAGAGCCCCTCACCAGCATCAAGGAACCTCCTTTGAGGGGAAAGCAGGTGCTAGGAAGTACCGATATACAACTCGCAATCTGAGTCTTTTCAGGGCACTTAGTAAAATAAATCATAAAACTCTTAGGAGAGGCGTAAACACTTTAAATAGGCCTTTTCTTTCATATATATATATATATATATATATATATATATATATATATATATATATATATATATATATATATACATATACATATATATATATATATATACAATGAACGAACGAAAGTTCAGGTAAGATCCCAAATGGGATGAGCGGGGAAGACGGGACAGACGAAGAATAGTGCTGGAGAGGAGTGTTCTTAGTCGTAGAAATAGAGCCAGGGCTTAACCCAGCAGCAAAGGCGATCGTGGGACAGATATTGAAAAGAGAAATTCCGGTTCTTCTGTTGGGACTCCGGTGGGGTGAGCTGGGAGTAAGGGACTTGCGACCTTTAGAGCTAGAGAGGAGTGCAGAACTGAGTCATGTCTTAACCCAAAAAAGCTAAGGCGAACGTGGGTCAGAGAATGGTACCTGTCTTAGAAGGTACCTGTCAGCGGATCCAAGGTTATTTGTAAGTAGGGTTAGGAGCAGGATCATGCAAGGAGTAGAAAAGGTTGTGTTGGTTTGTGGGTCTGCGAATGTCTTCGTCAAGGAGAGAGGTCCAGTAGTCATGTCGTGTCTCAAGTTTGTCTATCTGTCTGTCACTGAGCCTCTTCCAGTACAGATTCAGCGCAGGGACGTCTAACTGGGCATGGAGAGACTCGCTTGTGGCGAAGTCCTCCCATCTGACATCAAGCACCCAGCGCAGCGCCTTGTTCTGGACACGCTGCAGTTTAAGTAAGTTTGTTTTTGCTGCAAGAGAGAGGGCTAGAGGAGAGTAAGTTATCAGAGGACGTATTAGGGATTTGTAGAGGTGTAGTTTGGTGCGTTGAGAGGCATGTTTCAGCTTGTAGAGGCCCGCAAGGGCCTTACTAGCTATTGCATGCCTTGAGTGAATGTGTCCGTGTAAACGAAGAAGGTAGTCAAGATTAACGCCAAGGACAGTGACAGATTGTGTGATAGGGAAGTAAGTGCGGGTGTCAGCTGTTCTGAGTTCGACAGGTAATGGAGGATCACGTTTCCTGTAGTTAAAATACGTAATGCTGGATTTTGCTGCATTGGTTTTGATCCTCCATTTTTGTTCCCAGATGGCTATCCTGTCAACCTCATTTTGTGTTTTGTGTGTGAGTGTATCTATATTGGCATGAGTGATAAGTTGTGTAATGTCGTCTGCATAGGCTAGTGTGATGGAGTTGTGGTATATAGGTGTTGGAATGTCGTTAGTGTATAAAATGTAGAGGGTAGGGGAAAGGACAGATCCCTGGGGTACTCCAGCATTTAGTGTGAAGTAGTCAGAGTAACAGCCTTGGAATTTGATTCTCATGGTACGGCCGTCTAGGAAGTTGCAGAGGAGTTTACGAGTATTGAGAGGCAGGTTGAAGTTAGTGCAGAGTTTGTACTTGAGCCCCTCGTGCCACACAGTGTCAAAAGCTTTTTCAACGTCTTTTGCAACCAGGGCTGTCCTGTTTCTTTGTTTTGTGTTTATGTGGATGTAGTTGAGAATGATGTTAATGGCATCCTGTGTGGATCTGTGTGTTCTGAAGCCAAACTGGCCATCTGAAAGTAGAGAATTATGTTCCAGGTATCTGCGAAGGCGATGATTAATGAGTTTTTCAAAGAGTTTTCCTAAAGTTTCGAGGAGGCTGATAGGGCGATAGTTTCTAGGGTCAGAGTGATCTTTATTGGGTTTAGGAAGGAGGATAGCAGTAGCAGCTTTGAAGAGGGAAGGGAAGTATCCAGAGGCAAGGGAGGCATTGAGGAGGTTTGTGTAGGCAGTAATGATAGAGTCAGGAAGGTGTTTCAGGATAATATGGTTTAGGCCAGAGGCACCAGGAGCCTTTGGAGGAAGGTGTCTGAGGAGAGTTTTAATGTCTGTGTTGGTGAAAGGAGTGTCGAGTTCTTGGGAGGAGGTAAGAGTGTCTAGATGTATGTGGCTGTCTGGTGTTGTTTCTTGTGTGTGTGCAGTGTTCCAGTGTTCTATGTTCTGAATGTGTTGAATAACGTTAGGGTGAGGTGGGTGAGCGTGGAAGATGTTCTCCCAGATGTGTTTGAAGATGTTGGTAGCAGCCTGTGGGTCTGAGATGTGTGTGTTGTTGTGGGTGATGTGTTTGAATTTGTTGGTGGGAGTAGTGCCTCTGATTTTTTTGATAAAGTTCCAGAAGGCTTTAGTGTTTTTAACACGCTGCCTGTCCGCTTGTTGTATTAGTCGTGACCAGTGATTGTTGTGGTCTTGGTCTAGGCTGTGTAAAATGTTGTTTCTAAGGTAAGTGAGATCTAATCGGACTTGATTAAATCTATGTGTGTTGTAGAGGAAGCGGTTGTGGTAGCAGATAATTAGACTTCTTGTTCTGAGTGACGGTTTGAAGGAATAACGAGTGGTGTGAGTTTTCTTTGGTATTGCGATGTTGGCTGCTTGTGTAATGGTGTCCTGGATGAGATCAAGTTGAGTATCGATGTCAGAGATAGGTTTGTTGTTGTAGTCATAGGTGAGGTTAATATTGTCTATGTGTTGTTTGAAAGCATCCCAGTCAGCGTTCTTGTAGGAGAATGAAGGTGTGGTTGGAATGAGGATAGGGTTGGAGGAGATGTGTAAGATGACTGGGATGTGATCAGAGCCTGTAATAGGGCCAGGTGAGATGTAATGTTGAAATAGAGAGCTGGCTCGGTTTGCCAGAATGATGTCTGGTTTGCCTTGGCCCGTGTGGTTGAAGAAGGTATTGAAGTCTGGGCCAAGATGAATTAGGTGTTTATGGTTTGTGAAGTTGAGTAATTGGTGACCAAGTTGGTTGTTACTGGTGTGATGAAAGGCAGTGTGTTTGGCATTCATGTCAGCTAGTAGGTAAGTTGGTGTGTTGGTGTAGTTGAAGACTAAGGAGAGGTCGTGTATGTTGAGAGTAGTGTTTGGGCGAGCATAGGTGGTGAAAAAGATAAAGGGGCCAAGGTGGGTGTGTATTCTGACCGCAAGACAGTGTTGGTGAATAAAAGGGATTGGGAGAAATTCATGTTTTATGTTGGAATTGACAAGGATGGCAACCCCATCGTGGGGATCATAGGGGGACTGTAGTGCAGTATAACCATAATGGCGGATACATTGAGGGGCTTTGAGGCAGGTACTGTTTAGCAAAACAATATCTGGCCTCTCTGCTTCAAGGAGCTCGGCCAGTAGGTGTCTAATTGTAAAGTAAGAACGTACGTTGAACTGAATCGCCTTAAACGTGATTTAATGGTTTCGTCTTAGCAAAGTTAATGTCGGGGGAGGAGTTTGGATTAAAGCCCGTGATAGTGGTGCCATCAGTGGATGTGTGTTTGTAAGTGCTACGGACCCGTTTCCTGGAGGGGGAGGAAGAGATGGATCTGTTTTTATGTTCTTTGGTCTGTCCGTTAGAAGTTGGGGTAGGTTTAGGTTTGAGTGGATTTTGTCTGGAGGAGGTGGAGTTGGACCTGGATGAGGTTTTGGTTGTGGTGGAGTGGGCGAAGGTGGATGCAGAGGAAGTGGAAGTTTTGGTAAGCTGTGAGGAAGTGGAAGCTTTGGAAGGGGATGAAGTGGGTAAGGAAGTGGGGGGAGGGGTGGTCGTAGCAGTAGCAGTAGGGGTGTTGGTGGGAGGTGTAGAAGTAGTGAAGAGAGGTAGTGGAGGAGGAGAGCTGGTGGGAGTAGGAAGTGGGGGGGTGGGAGAGAGGAAGGAGGGAGAGGTTGTAGGAGGCTTGGAAGAGAAGCAGGAAGGAGGGATAATTAAAGAGGGAAGATTGTTAGCAGACAAGATTAGGTTAAGGACATGTGAGTAGTCTGATTGGTAAGCTTGTGAGATTACCATCGCAGAGTGGGCAGCAGTGGCAAGTTGACAGTTAGTTTTGTAGTCTAGTGTGGGTGTAGAAGGAGAAGTGCTTGTAGTCTGTGTGTTGGTGTTTGATGTGTGTAGAGTAGAAGAGGTAGACCAAGTGCGTGGGGAGGCCCAGGCATTGGGGGTAGGGGAGGGAGGTGTGGAAGGGGAGGGAGGTAAGGAAGGGGAGGGAGGAGCAGGGAAGGGGTTGGGTAGGGAGGGAGGTTGGTTTGCTCTGAGGGAGGAGAGAATGTGCTTTCTAGAAGGGCAGGAATTTGCAACTGCAGTGTGTGACCCGCCGCAGTTAGAACATTTAAGGGGGAGGTTGCAAGTATTCCAGAAGTGGCCAGTTGCTGAACATCTGGAGCAGACTTGTGTAGATGTGCATGTGTTTTTGTCGTGGCCGAATTTGTAGCATTTAAGACATGAAACAAGATTCAATTATATTCCTGTCGACCATGGACTTGCTTGATACTACTTTCTCAACTTTTTGAAAATCAATTGGATGGTTAAAATCTCTTACATGAATAAATAGAGCATTGGAATCTTGTCCAGTTCTAATGCTATATTTATGTTGTTTTAATCTTAGTTCGAGATTTTTACCAGTTTGACCGTAATAAACTTTATCGCAAATTTTACAAGGAATCTTATAGACACATCCATCAGCATTTTGGGGGGAATTCTTTATCAAAAGTTTTTTTACTGTATCAAGATTTTTGAATACAACTTTAATATTAAAAGTCTTAAGAAGAGAAGGCATATCAACCAAGTTTTCATGGTAAGGGAGAACCAACATATTTTTAGTTGAATAAGGCTGGTTGTCCCTTTTTGGATTGTAAAAAGTATTTCTAGCAACTTTAAAAGATTTATCAATTACATTTCTTGGGTATTTTAAATCATTACCCAAGAAATGTAATTGATAAATCTTTTAAAGTTGCTAGAAATACTTTTTACAATCCAAAAAGGGACAACCAGCCTTAAGGGCGATGGACTGATTACATCGTCTTCAAGTATCTTCTGCTTCCATCAACTTTTCTGTACTTGACTGAAGAAGCCTACTGTGTAGGCGAAACGTTTCATAATAAAGATACCTAACTGTTGCATATGTGTCTTACCTAACAACCTGTCGGTATTTTATACCATTTTAATGTTCAATCTGTCAGACACTGCAACACAAGGGTATCTTGGTACAGACCTGCAATCAACTTCGACAACTTCCACTAGTGAGAGCGGCTCGATTTGAGAGGGACCTGACCTCTCAGCATCTGAGTTCTTACCTCTCCTAGTGGCCTACGTCTCACCTCTTGGCGCTATAAAAAGCTCCATCCTGTCACTTCATCTCCATATTGTTTCATACTATGGAACAATGCTCTTCTCCAGACTGAGGGACTGACCACCTCAAAACTTTAAGGGTGATGGACTGATTACATCGTCTTCAAGTATCTTCTGCTTCTATCAACTTTTCTGTACTTGACTGAAGAAGCCTACTGTGTAGGCGAAACGTTTCATAATAAAGATACCTAACTGTTGCATATGTGTCTTACCTAACAACCTGTCGGTATTTTATACCATTTTAATGTTCAGAAAACATTCAGCGTAGGATGACTAAATTAATACATAGCATTAGAAATCTTCCTTATGAAGAAAGATTGAAGACTCTTAAGTTACATTCACTTGTTAGACGAAGAATGAGGGGAGACCTGATCGAAGTGTATAAGTGGAAGAGAGGTATTAATAAAGGGGATATTAACAAGGTCTTGAGAATATCTCTCCAAGAGAGAACCCGCAGTAATGGATTTAAATTAGGTAAGTTTAGATTTAGAAAGGACATAGGAAAGTATTGGTTTGGAAATAGGGTAGTAGATGAGTGGAACAGTCTACCTAGTTGGGTTATTGAGGCTAGGACTTTGGGTAGTTTCAAATTTAGGTTGGATAAATACATGAGTGGGATGGGTTGGATTTGAGTGGGACTTGCACATCAGAGCTTATTTCTTGAGTAGCATTGAAAATTGGGTAGGTCAAATGTTTGTTAGTGGGATGAATTGTAAAGGACCTGCCTAGTATGGGCCAACAGGCCTGCTGCAGTGTTCCTCCTTTCTTATGTTCTTATGTTTCCAAAGAGTGAATTTCCCTAATTAGAACGCTCAGGTTTAACGTCAACTCGGTATAGGTGAGGGTGAAGAGGTACAAACGATCCACTAGGTACTTCACGCCTAGATAGTTTCCTACCTAAACATATACATAAATAAAACCTAGACATATAATTCATAGTTAAATAATTTAGTCATATACTATTATAAACAGAGGAATCTTTAATTTAGCTATTATTAATGAAACCCTGAGTATAATATTAAGTGAAAAATCCCGTATTAACATTAAATTATGACCAAGGGGCATAACAGTGTGTACGCACCAATATGTACTCGCTATATGTGATTACAGGGGTCGATTCATAGCCCCAGGCCCCGCCTCTCCACTGTGTGTGTGCGCGCGCATGTTTGCGTGTGTCACGCGCGCCTGCTCCATTGTGTTCATATATGCTTAAATGCACAAACGTACATTCCCATGTGATTTTGTCTGAGCTAAGATTCTCATTAAGATTATTAATCTGTATTACATGGTAATGATTTCCCCCATAAATACATACAAGAACTCACTCGACGTTTACCTTAAGGTTTTTAAACTTGATGTGGTCGACTTAATACACATATTTCCTTCTATGACTGCCAGTGACAATGGAAATCGTGTTCATATTGTTCACTGTATAAGAATCATTTTATCCTGACACATTACATCTAAAGCGAGTCGCGCCCTACCATCAATCTCTTCACGCCGCCCTACATACCACACCTCATCATTCTCACCATATCATCATCATCATCATCATCATCATCATCATCATCATCATCATCATCATCATCATCATCATCATCATCATCATCTAAATGGTTTAGAAAACTCACATGTTGATGAATAGACATAATGTTGCACAAGTGCTTCATTGTTCATCATCGTTATTAATATCACTATCATGAAGCATCGACCATATCACAGCTTATCCACATCATGATGCCCCCAGCCGTGCGGGCAACGAGTCGGCTGCAGCACTAACTCACCAAGCTCCTCTGCAATAAGTACTAAAAACCTGTTGCTTATAAACAAATACCCTCGGGGAATATAATCACAATGCTGCTTGTAATTTTTTCCTCTCCTTCGTTCTTTTACAGGAATAAGACTTTCTAGATGACATTTAATATTTTAGAAACACGGACTGCAATAAGAGGAGAGAGAGCCATGGTAGCGGTCGCTCAAAGAAAAACTAATGCCCGGGAGGGATGGCTCAGGCGGTGGTAGTCTTGTGAGTGGTGGAAAAAGAGAGGGATGGAAGGAGAGAGGGAAGGGGGGTTGTGTGTTCGTGAGATAAGGAGGGAGAAAGAGAGGGGAATAAGTAACTGCGAAAGATGGAGAGCGTAGATCAACGTCATACTCTCCTCATCCAGGATGACTCACGAAATCGCAATGACACGATTGTAAACAAAGCATACCGCGGGCTGGGTTAGAACTTGCCATCAGAGAGTCTTATCTCCAGACCGACGCGTTAGCTACTGGGCGTCGGTCTGGAGTTTTAAGACTAACGGATCGCGGGTTCTAACGCCGCCTGTGGTATATTTTTTTTTTCTCATCGAGGATATTTGTAAAGAAAGGCTTGATAGTTAAGGTAATAAAATCATAGTAAGTCTTCGTCCCTCTCCAACTCCCCCCCCCCCTTCAGCCACTCTGCCTGCATATAATGTGAGCATTAAATGTTATACGTATATATTATATTTATTATATGACATACGTACCGTTTGAATTTCTACTTCTACGTCAACTACTATTCCTTTCGTTGTCCATATTAAACATCAAACATTTTTCTATACTTTTTTACATATTTTACATATCGTGCAGAATAGGTAAAATTGGTCATTTAGTAAGAACTTATTTAAAATTAAGTCCTTTCAAAAATTTTCTTTTATACATTTAAAGATATATTTTTTAAATTATGTTAATATAAAAATTAATGATTTTGCACCAAAAAACCTTAGGAAACTTACCTAAGCTTATTATAACAAGCTCAATTTAATTTAGCCTAATCCAACTAAATATATTTTATATAAGTTTATAAAAAATTAATAGTAAACAAACACAATGAAATATATTTTATCGCTAGATTCACAAGGATTTTTCGAAATTATTGCATACACAAATTTTTGCTTGTCCTATTCGGCAAGAAGTACGTTGCTATTAAGCCAAAATCGCACGTTTTACTTATTCCGCACCACACACACAGACAGACACACACACACACACACACACACACACACACACACACACACACAGACACACACACACACACACACACACACACACACACACACACACACACACACACACAGACACACACACACAGACACACAGACACACACACACACACACACAGATGCACACACACACACACACACACACACACACACACACACACACACACACACACACATTAGTACACACACATTATATATATATATATATATATATATATATATATATATATATATATATATATATATATATATATTTATATATATATATAAACAAGGGGTCACAATTGGAAGCTGAAGACTCAGACAAGTCACAGGGATGTTAGGAAGTATTTCTTCAGTCATAGAGTCGTCAGGAAGTTGAATAGCCTAGCAAATGATGTAGTGGAGGCAGGAAGCATACGTAGCTCTAAGATGAGGTATGACAAAGCTCAGAAAGCAGAGAGAGAGAGAGAGAGAGAGAGAGAGAGAGAGAGAGAGAGAGAGAGACCTAGTGGCGATCAGTGAAGAGGCGGTGCCAGGAGCTGAGTCTCGACCCCTGCAACCACAATTAGGTGAGTACAATTAGGTGAGTACACACACACACACTCACACACAGCAGCACCAGCAGAGACCAAAGCCATTACAGGGTCTGAAACAAGAGAGGTTTTGAGACTGCATCAAATACTGAGATATCAGCTGAGTCCGAAACAGCAACTGAAAGAATGACAGGAACAGGAGGAGAAACGTGATTCAAGATGACAAGTGCAGCAGTTTGTGTAGTGGTCCGTGAAGCTGGTGAGGAGAGCGAGAGCGGGAAGAGCAGTGAAGGATGAGACATTGAAGATAGAGCAAGTTAGTGAGTCCAGAAAGTGAAGAGGAAACTGTGTGAGGAAAGAGCCATTCAGATAGTTGGGGAAATAACAGCAAAATTTAGATAAATGTTCTTTATTAAGTGCATTAAAATAGAGATAGAGAAAAAGTGTAAAAACTGTCCGTTAAAATATAAAGACAAAAGTTCATAATTAAAGAAATGAAAATAAAATGAACACTAGAGAGATTTGGTACGGAATATAAATTACATAAGATGAGAAGGAAGTAAAGAGAGAGGACAGAATAAGAGAATAGGAAATTGAAAGAGACAGAAATTTCCAGATAGGTTATGAAAGGGACAAAACCTTACCCTGAATTGTCTCTGTATAAAACAGACATACAAAACATGCCTGAGCTACCCTAACTCTGTGACATCATTACTGCCTGGATGACTCTCTCATTACATTAGAGCCTTAATTAAACACTGAGTATAATATCAGTGGTCTTTCTGCTACGTACAAAGAAAGTCCCAAAACTGGCAAAACACTCTGGACAACAATGTCTCCCTGACAACACATTTTTCAAGAATATTGATCCTAGAGCCATAATTAATTCATTAAATGAATCGCATATGATAAATGTTCTCCCAATAAATGCACTTCAATGCAGATGAAAGCTTTGGCTCATTGATGAATTCAGCTTCAAACTACAAGTCATTTATTTCTGAGACTAGTAAAGACCAAGCGCTTAACCATATAACTAGTGATCACCGTAATTAAAATAGAAGGTAAATAATGAGAATCTATATACATTACTCATACCCAACACATCATGATGTGCTGTAACCCATATTAGTGTAGTTGATATGAGTGTATTCGTCATTCTTCATGCTCTGACTCGTTCTATATGCTCACGGAGCAGCCATGTACGCACTAAACACGCATTTTGAGTTTTTCTCTAGCGGAAATGTAATATTTTAAATCACACCAACATTTTAAAAGTTTTAAATCACTATCACTATGACCTCAGCTACGATAAGTCACTACTCCAAACTTTCTTATATAATTCACACATGTTTGATCGTTTCCTATCACAAGGCTCCCAGAGGCGATAAGTCATAAGTCATTTCGCCTGCCGGAGATTCCGCCTATTTATATCGCCGTACATGGGAATTTCGTATATTTGTAGTATTCCCCGCGAGGAGTACGTTGTAGGTGTGTGTGTGTCCCTGTTGGCTTTCAATTTCTATGGTTCTGTTTTTAAGGGTATACTGTAACAAGGAGTAGTAAGTCTACTCATACAAAGCTGCGTATAAGTGTGGTCATGCAATTTTGTGATCGCAACTACCATACATAGCAACATACATGTGAGGTACTTAGGATAATTCTTGGATAACCTGTCCTACACGTTTCACCCGTCGGAGAGCACGTTTCGCCGTACACAGGGGATTTGGAGAGTATAGCATCTCCCGTGAGTTGATGGATGTGAGATGCCTAAAGTCTGATATAGTTTTGAGGGTACACTGCAGTACATAGTAGTAGTAAGCCTGTTAGGGTTCTGCATATGGAAAGGGTTACACATTTGTAGGTGATTGCAACATGTATGTTATTACAGTTACCTTAATTACATGTGAGTTTCTTAGTATTAACCACGGAAATTAGTTTGAATGACTTTTCGCCTCTGGGGTATTTGCAATAAGAAATGATCAAATATAAGTGAATTACCAGAAATAATCCAAGAAAGTTAGGCACTGTGACTTTTGTAACTGGAGTCCTAGTGATAGGAGACTTTAAAGCTTCAAAGAATATCTAGAAATACACAGGTTCAGGGGATTGCACCTATCACACATAGCAACACATAGGTGAAGGCAACTGTCATACACAGCAACATGTGTGAGTTGCCCAGGATAATCCCAGAAAATCATCTAATAAGCATATCTAGGGATACAGAGGAATAGTTACCATTACAAAATTTAGGATTTTTAACAAGCCTCTCAGAGGAGAGGTAGCGAGGTGAAGCAGCTCTGTTTCTCAGTAATGGTGGTCAGGACCCATCCCATTACTCAGGCATCTTGTCCTCTTAACCACCCCCTCCCATGTGGGGGATGGGTAGGTGTAGGGAGACCTCTGAAATTTACAGAAAGCCAGATACAGAATAACAGAATAAGCTGCATCTGGTCACCATCAACGAGTCATGTGTCATGTACGATTACATAAGTGCCATATGAGATTATGTAAACCTTCGCTTTAATAAAAGGGTCGAATGAGCTCCTTTTGTCACAATTATCTGTTGCTAGCCTTGCAACATTGCATAGCTCCTGAGGACGCACGAGAAGGCGAAAGATCTTGAGCTAAAGATCTTTATCCCTATGTGGCTTCTTCTGTATTGTTAAGGTCTCGTGTTTGCGATTGTACTGTTTACATATATATATATATATATATATATATATATATATATATATATATATATATATATATATATATATATGTCGTGCCGAATATGTAAAACTGGTCAGTTAGCAAGAACTCATTTAAAGTTAAGTCCTTTCTTAAATTTTCTCCAATACGTTTAAAGATATATTTTTTTCATTAATGTTAATGTAAAAATTTTTAATTTTGCACCAGAAGAATCTTAGAAAACTTACCTAACCTTATTATAACAAGAAAAATTTATTTTAGCCTAACCCAACTAAATATATTTTAGATTTGTTTACAATAATTTAATACTAAACAAACACAGTGAAATATATTTTTTTCGTTAGGTTCAGAATGATTTTGGCGAATTTATTGCATTTTCACTTCTCCTATATGGCAAGATGAGCGTTGCTATTTAAGCCAAGATCGCAAGCTCTGCCTATTCGGCACGACATATATATATTAATCTATAGGGCAAGGAGGAATAACATCTTGTAGGAGTGAGGAAGAGCCAGTTGTGAGTGTGGGGGAAGTTCATGAGGCAGTAGGTAAAATGAAAGGGGGTAAGGCAGCCGGGATTGATGGGATAAAGATAGAAATGTTAAAAGCAGGTGGGGATATAGTTTTGGAGTGGTTGGTGCAATTATTTAATAAATGTATGGAAGAGGGTAAGGTACCTAGGGATTGGCAGAGAGCATGCATAGTTCCTTTGTATAAAGGCAAAGGGGATAAAAGAGAGTGCAAAAATTATAGGGGGATAAGTCTGTTGAGTGTACCTGGTAAAGTGTATGGTAGAGTTATAATTGAAAGAATTAAGAGTAAGACGGAGAATAGGATAGCAGATGAACAAGGAGGCTTTAGGAAAGGTAGGGGGTGTGTGGACCAGGTGTTTACAGTGAAACATATAAGTGAACAGTATTTAGATAAGGCTAAAGAGGTCTTTGTGGCATTTATGGATTTGGAAAAGGCGTATGACAGGGTGGATAGGGGGGCAATGTGGCAGATGTTGCAAGTGTATGGTGTAGGAGGTAGGTTACTGAAAGCAGTGAAGAGTTTTTACGAGGATAGTGAGGCTCAAGTTAGAGTATGTAGAAAAGAGGGAAATTTTTTCCCAGTAAAAGTAGGCCTTAGACAAGGATGTGTGATGTCACCGTGGTTGTTTAATATATTTATAGATGGGGTTGTAAGAGAAGTAAATGCGAGGGTCTTGGCAAGAGGCGTGGAGTTAAAAGATAAAGAATCACACACAGGGTGGGAGTTGTCACAGCTGCTCTTTGCTGATGACACTGTGCTCTTGGGAGATTCTGAAGAGAAGCTGCAGAGATTGGTTGATGAATTTGGTAGGGTGTGCAAAAGAAGAAAATTAAAGGTGAATACAGGAAAGAGTAAGGTTATGAGGATAACAAAAAGATTAGGTGATGAAAGATTGAATATCAGATTGGAGGGAGAGAGTATGGAGGAGGTGAACGTATTCAGATATTTGGGAGTGGACGTGTCAGCGGATGGGTCTATGAAAGATGAGGTGAATCATAGAATTGATGAGGGAAAAAGAGTGAGTGGTGCACTTAGGAGTCTGTGGAGACAGAGAACTTTGTCCTTGGAGGCAAAGAGGGGAATGTATGAGAGTATAGTTTTACCAACGCTCTTATATGGGTGTGAAGCATGGGTGATGAATGTTGCAGCGAGGAGAAGGCTGGAGGCAGTGGAGATGTTATGTCTGAGGGCAATGTGTGGTGTGAATATAATGCAGAGAATTCGTAGTTTGGAAGTTAGGAGGAGGTGCGGGATTACCAAAACTGTTGTCCAGAGGGCTGAGGAAGGGTTGTTGAGGTGGTTCGGACATGTAGAGAGAATGGAGCGAAACAGAATAACTTCAAGAGTGTATCAGTCTGTAGTGGAAGGAAGGCGGGGTAGGGGTCGGCCTAGGAAGGATTGGAGGGAGGGGGTAAAGGAGGTTTTGTGTGCGAGGGGCTTGGACTTCCAGCAGGCATGCGTGAGCGTGTTTGATAGGAGTGAATGGAGACAAATGGTTTTTAATACTTGACGTGCTGTTGGAGTGTGAGCAAAGTAACATTTATGAAGGGATTCAGGGAAACCGGCAGGCCGGACTTGAGTCCTGGAGATGGGAAGTACAGTGCCTGCACTCTGAAGGAGGGGTGTTAATGTTGCAGTTTAAAAACTGTAGTGTAAAGCACCCTTCTGGCAAGGCAGTGATGGAGTGAATGATGGTGAAAGTTTTTCTTTTTCGGGCCACCCTGCCTTGGTGGGAATCGGCCAGTGTGATAATAAAAAAAATATATAGGGAGGTACCAGCTCTATAGCTGGAATGGGGACCCCTCATCCTCAAGGAAGACAATAAACGTACCTCAGTGAAAACTCAAGGTTCTCCCAGGAGCTGTTTGAATATTTTCTCCTACCACCCCCTATATATTTTATATTCTATGTGAACATTTATTGATAAATAGAATACATGTGAAGAAAAACACAAACATGAATACAATGGTACAATGTATTAAAGAACATGAATTTCCTCCAGCTCCTCCGAAGCCAGACGCGAGCCAAGTATGCAGCAAGCATTTCCCCTCTGGATGGCTACGCTGAGGCGCTGGAACATGAAAGTGGCTGCCCTTGGGTCCCTTGTGGTGTCGATGAGTCTGGAACCCAATTCTTTGAGGAAACGTGTGGCATTTTTTCCCCATGATCCCAAGGTCTCTGATCCCACTGGGACAAATTGATACTGTTGGCTTATGTCCCTGTACTTGCTGATCTTGAACTCCTCCCTGTGGTCAGCAACTCCTCCCTGTCGCCCAACACTGTGATGGATGTAGGTATCAGCCAGCGTGGACACACAGGTATAGTCCCATGCTAAGAGCTTGCCATTCTTCCAAGGATAGATGGTGATCCCGTCGGGTCGGTTTGCTGGGTTGTGGGTATTGTTGGCTGCTAGTGATCGGTGCTCCTTCTCGGCTGGGCATCCAGCTGTAGCAAGGGTTCTCTTTATGATGTTGACCTCATTGTGTCTTGCATGCCAGCCCTTCGTTTTGGAACAGTTAAGACCATGTAGACCGTATTGGTCTGCTTGTGCTTCACCGCAAATACACATATATTCTGTGTGAATTGGGGAAGCAAAGCGCAGAGCCACTGCAATACGGAGGGTCTTAGGATAGAGTCGCATTCCCATTGCCGATATGGGTACTGTTTGGAGGAAGTCCCCAGAGTGAGGTCCGCTCACAGCCTGGAGACGGGCAGTCTCCCTGTATGATGTTGCAGCCCTGAACATGTTGGCAAGCACCTTTTCAGCGATCAGGCCATCCCAGCTTAAATGTTTGTGAACCAGTGCTGCACTAGGGATTGGTGCTGGAGCAGCAAGAGTCTCCCATTCAGTGATGGCACTGGCATAGCTGGGGTCCTGTATTCCTGCTGGGTCACTGAGGTTATCAGGAAAAATTTGTCTTATCAACTCGTTTGATGCTATGGAAGAGGATAGGAAAGCTGGTAAAGCAATCTGGGAGGAAATATATATATATATATATATATATATATATATATATATATATATATATATATATATATATATATATATATATATATATTATTTATTATTTATTATTTTATTATCACACTGGGCCGATTCCCACCAAGGCAGGGTGGCCCGAAAAAGAAAAACGGTGACGTGTACTTAGCTCTGTGGTATAAACCTTGGTAATAAATACCGACAAGTTGGTTTAGAAAGACACGTAAGCAAACACTATAACATATTTATTAGAAAACGTTTCGGTCCTGGAACCTTGATCACTTCTAACATACAGAGGTAGAAAGACATTATATATATAGGCGGAGAGTGAGATGTGACGCACGTGACCTCAGGAATGTCATAAGAACATAAGAATGGAGGAACACTGTCGAAGGCCTACTGGCCCATGCGAGGCGAGGGTAGACGATGAAATCACGTGACTCCTGTGTTGTTGGGTTGGTGCTGCTTAAGTATCATGTATGCCAATGTTTTTGAAATTTTGTAGTTTCCAGTGTTGCGTTCTATAGTGTCGGTGACGGTGATTAGTGAGGCTTCTAGGCACCGTCGGCGTCTGAGGTCTGGTTCGGTGAGAACGAGTTGTGCCTCGTTCCAGTTCATCAAATGCCCCGTGGAGTCTCTGTTAGAGGCATTTCGATGCTCATTCAGGCGGACTGCAAGATCTCTGCCTGTCTCGCCTACATATTTCTTGGGACAGAACCCACAGGGGATAGTGTAGACGCCTGCTGTAGAAGTTAGAGGTGTGGGGCTGCGTTTAGTAGTGAGGTCTTTGATAGAGGATGTGTTTATGGTGGAAACGTTGATGTTACTCATACCAAGTGCCCGGCGAGTATTCGTGGCAACATCGCCACATGGGAGTACTATGAACTGTTTAGGGGGCTGTTCCATGGGCGGTTTGTTGAGGATAGCTTGTGCCTTGAGTCTGCAATCTCGGATGAAGAAAGATGGGAACTGAAGACGTGTAAAGGCTTGTGTTATGTAAGTGCATTCTTCTTCTAGAAAACAAGGGCTGGAGATGCGAAGAGCTCTCAAGAAGAAGCCAATGAGGACTCCTCTCTTAGTGCGGGTATCTTGGTGTGAATAAAAGTGTATAAGATCGTCCTTGTTGGTAGGTTTTCTATACACTTTGAAGAGAAGTTTGTCACTGTCGGGAGACCTGCACAGTAGAACGTCGAGGAAAGGAAGTTTGCCATCATTTTCGAGTTCAAGTGTAAACTTTATGGATGGTTCAACTGCATTGTCTATAGACAATGGTCTATAGAATTTGTTTTTTCCAGGTCTATAGAACTGTTTTTTCCAGGTCTATAGAACAAAAGTCAGAGATAAGATAGGTCCCCTTAAAAATAACTATGGGCATCTTACTGACAAAGAGAATGAAATGTGCTCGATTTTAAATAATTATTTTCTCTCGGGTTTTACACAGGAAGACACTAATAATATTCCGGTAATTAATTTTTATAGTGGATCAGAAGAAGATAAATTATGTAACATCACAGTCACTAGTGAAATGGTTGTGAAGCAGATAGACAGACTGAAGCAAAATAAGTCACCGGGTCCTGATGAGGTTTTTTCAAGGGTTCTAAAGGAATGCAAAATGGAAGTCTGTGAACCATTAACTAATATTTTTAATTTATCTCTTCAAACAGGTGCAGTGTCTGATATGTGGAAGATGGCTAATGTAATTCCTATTTTTAAAACAGGGGACAAGTCGTTACCGTCAAATTACCGCCCAATAACCCTGACCTCAATTGTAGGCAAATTACTAGAGTCAATTATAGCTGAGATTATAAGAAGCCATCTCGATAAGCATAGCTTGATTAATGATACTCAGCATGGATTCACAAGAGGCCGGTCTTGTCTAACTAATTTATTAACTTTCTTCAGTAAAGCTTTTGAGGCTGTTGACCACGATAAAGAATTTGATATTATTTACTTAGGTTTTAGTAAGGCATTTGATAGAGTTCCGCACCAAAGACTGTTGAAGAAAGTAGCAGCTCATGGCATTGGGGGAAGGGTGCTCTCGTGGATCGAATCATGGCTCACAGACAGGAAGTAAAGAGTGTCCATAAATGGGGTTAAATCCGAGTGGGGATCAGTAACAAGTGGCGTTCCACAGGGATCAGTCTTGGGCCCGTTGTTGTTTATAATATATATCAATGATCTTGATGAAGGAATTACTAGTGATATGAGCAAATTCGCCGATGACACGAAGATAGGTAGGATAATTGATTCAAACGTAGATGTTAGGGAACTTCAGGAGGATTTAGACAAACTCTACTCTTGGTCAGAAAAGTGGCAGATGCAGTTCAATGTAGATAAATGCAAGGTTCTGAAGCTCGGGAGTGTCCATAACCCTAGCACTTATAAGTTAAATAATGTAATAAAGTTGGTAGAATTACCGACAATATGTAAAGTAAAAGGACACAAGTGCAACTAATGTGACATTTATTGTGGCAACGTTTCGCTCTCCAGGAGCTTTATCAAGCCATTACAAACAATACATGGACACAGAGGGTATATAAAGGCTCAGAGTGAGGTGAATACTAGTGAGGTACCATTTCGATGTTCACTAGTGGTAGTAGTAGTAGTAGTAGTAGTGGTAGTGACAAAAGTAATACAATATGGTAGAGCAATTAATGATGAGTAAAAGGATATAAAAGCTATTACTTGGGTAACATAAAAATAGGTTGGACAAATATAAACTGGAATGAGGCAGCTTGTTTCAGTGTTTACTCTCTGTGCTTTGTGTAGTATAACAGGAGAGACTATGTGATGGCAGTGTTTACTGTTTTCAGGAGGATTCTTGCTAAGACTTCGGAGATGGTGAAGCTGCCGTTGTTTTGTTTAATTGTATTCGAAACAGCGATCAGTGCTGATTCAAGGCACTTGCGTGTGCGGAAATTAGTTTCTTTTATCACTAATTGGGCGTCTCTGAATATCATAAGATGATTGGTGGAATTTCGGTGTTGTACACAGGCGTTGTTTAAGTTGTCGTTCCTACATGCGTATATGTGTACGAATGGTATATAATACCGACAAGATGAGATTAAGACACATGTGCAACAGCTGGGTATCTTTATTGTAGACGTTTCGCCATCCAGTGGCTTTATCAATACAAATTCTAGGACATAACTTGAAGACAGTAGAACTATGTACAGAAGATGAGGTAATCAGTCCCTCAACCTAGGAGTAGGTGCGAAGAGCACCATAGTCGTGGATAATCTGAAGCAGAAGAAAGGAGCCTGGCGCTTATATAGTAACGTCAGGTGTAGCAGACGAGGGCATATTCACTGGTAGGCGGGATTCCCCAGTGGAAGTAGGTCCTTCCCAAAGAGATGGGTTAGTTGTAGTAGTAGTTGTAGTAGTAGTAGTAGTTGTCGTAGTCGTGAAGGTTATGTACATGTCCTCAGAATTAAGATTCCATGATGTTGCAGTGTCTGACAAGTTGTGTACGAATGGTATATAATACCGACAAGATGAGATTAAGACACATGTGCAACATCTGGGTATCTTTATTGTAGACGTTTCGCCATCCAGTGGCTTTATCAATACAAATTCTAGGACATAACTTGAAGACAGTAGAACTATGTACAGAAGATGAGGTAATCAGTCCCTCAACCTAGGAGTAGGTGCGAAGAGCACCATAGTCGTGGATAATCTGAAGCAGAAGAAAGGAGCCTGGCGCTTATATAGTAACGTCAGGTGTAGCAGACGAGGGCATATTCACTGGTAGGCGGGATTCCCCAGTGGAAGTAGGTCCTTCCCAAAGAGATGGGTTAGTTGTAGTAGTAGTTGTAGTAGTAGTAGTAGTAGTTGTCGTAGTCGTGAAGGTTATGTACATGTCCTCAGAATTAAGATTCCATGATGTTGCAGTGTCTGACAAGTTGTGTACGAATGGTATTGATAAAGCCACTGGATGGCGAAACGTCTACAATAAAGATACCCAGCTGTTGCACATGTGTCTTAATCTCATCTTGTCGGTATTATATACCATTCGTACACAACTTGTCAGACACTGCAACATCATGGAATCTTAATTCTGAGGACATGTACATAACCTTCACGACTACGACAACTACTACTACTACTACTACTACAACTACTACTACAACTAACCCATCTCTTTGGGAAGGACCTACTTCCACTGGGGAATCCCGCCTACCAGTGAATATGCCCTCGTCTGCTACACCTGACGTTACTATATAAGCGCCAGGCTCCTTTCTTCTGCTTCAGATTATCCACGACTATGGTGCTCTTCGCACCTACTCCTAGGTTGAGGGACTGATTACCTCATCTTCTGTACATAGTTCTACTGTCTTCAAGTTATGTCCTAAAATTTGTATTGATAAAGCCACTGGATGGCGAAACGTCTACAATAAAGATACCCAGATGTTGCACATGTGTCTTAATCTCATCATGCGTATATGTGTTCATTGAGGCGGGTGTCGAGGTTTCTTGCTGTTTCACCTACGTAGATCTTGTCACAGCCTCCACAGGGTATAGTGTAAACTCCTGCATTGACTGGTTCGTGGTGCTTGGGTTTTGTCCTGGTTAGATTCTTTATTGAAGTGGTAGAAGCGATGGCGACTCTGGTGTTAGCTTGTGAAAGTACTTTTGAGACGTTTAGTGCAACCTGGCTGTTGGGAAGAATTATAACTTCGTTGGGAGCGGTGTTGATGCGTGGAGAATTGATGATCTGAAGAGCTCTTTTCTTGCAGTCTTTGATGAAAAAAGAAGGAAATTGTAACTCAGTGAATGTTTGGTGAATGTAAGTACATTCTTCGTCAAGAAACTCAGGACTACAAATTCGGTATGCTCTTAGGAAAAACCCGATGATGATGCCTCTTTTGGTCTTGGTATCTTGACTGGAATAGAAGTGTGTGAGATCATTTTTATTGGTGGGTTTCCGATAAACTTGAAATCTTAGGTTGTTGTCTACTTTGTGAATGAGGACGTCGAGGAAAGGTAGCTTGTCATTGGACTCTTCTTCTAGTGTAAACTGAATCGCTGGTTCAACTGCGTTTAGCCTTGCCTGAAGATCCCGTACATCAAAACGTTTTGGAGTTATTACGAGGACATCGTCCACGTAACGTAACCAAGTGACGCTTGAAGGGATGATGTTGGCGAAGTGTTCGGACTCTAGGTGTTCCATGTATAAGTTGGCTAGGACGGCACTTATTGGGGACCCCATTCCCATGCCGTAGGTTTGTTTGTAGAGCTTGTTATTGAAGGAAAAACAGTTGAAGTTAACACAGAGTTCAATCAAGTCAACAAAATCTCCGGGAGGTAAAGGAAGATTAAGGTCCTGGTTGACTTTACGTCGTAGAACCTCAGTTTACACTAGAAGAAGAGTCCAATGACAAGCTACCTTTCCTCGACGTCCTCATTCACAAAGTAGACAACAGCCTAAGATTTCAAGTTTATCGGAAACCCACCAATAAAAATGATCTCACACACTTCTATTCCAGTCAAGATACCAAGACAAAAAGAGGCATCATCATCGGGTTTTTCCTAAGAGCATACCGAATTTGTAGTCCTGAGTTTCTTGACGAGGAGTGTACATACATTCACCAAACATTCACAGAGTTACATTTTCCTTCTTTTTTCATCAAAGACTGTAAAGTAAAAGGACACAAGTGCAACTAATGTGACATTTATTGTGGCAACGTTTCTCTCTCCAGGAGCTTTATCAAGCCATTACAAACAATACATGGACACAGAGGGTATATAAAGGCTCAGAGTGAGGTGAATACTAGTGAGGTACCATTTCGATGTTCACTAGTGGTAGTAGTAGTAGTAGTAGTAGTGGTAGTGACAAAAGTAATACAATATGGTAGAGCAATTAATTCGTACATGAGTAAAAGGATATAAAAGCTATTACTTGGGTAACATAAAAATAGGTTGGACAAATATAAACTGGAATAAGGCAGCTTGTTTCAGTGTTCACTCTCTGTGCTTTGTGTAGTATAACAGGAGAGACTATGTGATGGCAGGGTTTACTGTTTTCAGGAGGATTCTTGCTAAGACTTCGGAGATGGTGAAGCTGCCGTTTTGTTTAATTGTATTCGAAACAGCGATCAGTGCTGATTCAAGGCACTTGCGTGTGCGGAAATTAGTTTCTTTTATGACTAATTGGGCGTCTCTGAAAAGAAAAGAGCTCTTCAGATCATAAATTCTCCACGCATCAACACCACTCCCAGCAAAGTTATAATTCTTCCCAACAGTCAGGTTGCACTGAACGTCTCAAAAGCACTTTCACAAGCTAACACCAGAGTCGCCATCGCTTCTACCACTTCCATAAAGGATATAACCAAGACAAAATCCAAGCACCACGAACCAGTCAATGCAGGAGTTTACACTATACCCTGTGGAGGCTGTGACAAGATTTACGTAGGTGAAACAGCCAGAAACCTCGACACCCGCCTCAATGAACACATTTACGCATGTAGGAACGATAACCTGAACAACGCCTGTGTACAACACCGAAATTCCACCAATCATCTCATGAAATTCAGAGACGCCCAATTAGTGATCAAAGAAACTAATTTCCGCAGACGCAAGTGCCTCGAATCAGCAATGATCGCTGTTTCGAATACAATTAAACAAAACAACGGCAGCTTCACCATCTCCGAAGTCTTAGCAAGAATCCTCCTGAAAACAGTAAACCCTGCCATCACATAGTCTCTCCTGTTATACTACACAAAGCACAGAGAGTGAACACTGAAACAAGCTGCCTTATTCCAGTTTATATTTGTCCAACCTATTTTTATGTTACCCAAGTAATAGCTTTTATATCCTTTTACTCATGTACGAATTAATTGCTCTACCATATTGTATTACTTTTGTCACTACTACTACTACTACTACTACTACTACTACTACTACTAGTGAACATCGAAATGGTACCTCACTAGTATTCACCTCACTCTGAGCCTTTATATACCCTCTGTGTCCATGTATTGTTTGTAATGGCTTGATAAAGCTCCTGGAGAGCGAAACGTTGCCACAATAAATGTCACATTAGTTGCACTTGTGTCCTTTTACTTTACATATTGTCGGTAATTTTACCAACTTTATTACAAAAACATTGTAGTTGTTGGGGATAGCCAGATTAGGTACATGGATAGGGCATTCTGCTTGAAGGATAGGAGTAGGAGGCAGAGAGTGTGTTTTCCTGGGGCTGGAATGAAGGATATTGTTAGCCGTCTGGATGACATCATGAGAGGTAATGGGAGCAATCCTATTATCTGTCTCAATGCAGGAGGCAACGATGCTGGCAGACGTAGGAGTGAGGACCTGATTAGCAGGTATAGGTCAGCAATAGAGATAATTAGGAGGAAGGGTGGGAAACCTGTCATATGTGGCATTTTGCCAAGGAGAGGAGTTGGAAATGAATGGTTGTCCAGAGCAATTGGTGTCAATTGCTGGCTGGACAAATACTGTAAGGAAAATGCGGTAACATTCATTGACAACTGGGACCTCTTCTATGGCAGAAATGACATGTATGCCAGGGATGGGGTTTACTTATCTAGGCGGGAGCACTGGCCAACGCAGTGGAGGGAGCTGTTAGGTCTTTAAACTAGGAATAGTTAGTGGTATGGGTTTTTGCGGGAAAACTGTGAAGTCGCAGGGTAGTAATATGAGTACTAGGAGAACATATGCAACAGTTAGGTATCTTTATTTTGAAACGTTTCGCCTACACAGTAGGCTTCTTCAGTCGAGTACAGAAAAGTTGATAGAAGCAGAAGATACTTGAAGACGATGTAATCAGTCCATCACCCTTAAAGTTTTGAGGTGGTCAGTCCCTCAGTCTGGAGAAGAGCATTGTTCCGTTGTCTGAAACAATATGAAGTTGAAGTGACAGAATCGGGCCTTATATAGTGCCAGGAGGTGAGACGTAGGTTGATTTGGGAGGGCAGGTCCCTCTCAAACCCAGCCGTTCTCACTAGTAGAGGTTGTCGAAGTAGATGGTCTGTACCAAGATACCCTTGTGTCGCAGTGTCTGACAGAATGAACATTAAAATGGTATAAAATACCGACAGATTGTTAGGTAAGACACATATGCAACAGTTAGGTATCTTTATTTTGAAACGTTTCGCCTACACAGTAGGCTTCTTCAGTCGAGTACAGAAAAGTTGATAGAAGCAGAAGATACTTGAAGACGATGTAATCAGTCCATCACCCTTAAAGTTTTGAGGTGGTCAGTCCCTCAGTCTGGAGAAGAGCATTGTTCCGTTGTCTGAAACAATATGAAGTTGAAGTGTCTTACCTAACAATCTGTCGGTATTTTATACCATTTTAATGTTCAGTACTAGGAGAAGTAGTAATAGGCAAAATGAGGTGGATATTGGAAAGCCAGTGGCACTAATTGACAAGGACAGTAATAGGTTTAGTGGAATAACAGAAATGAGCAGGAAGGGTAAAGAGAGAGGAGGGTCTTTAAATATTTATTACACAAATAGTCGCAGTGCTAGGAATAAGATGGACGAGTTGAGACTAGTTGCTAGTGCAGGTAACATTGATGTATTTGCCATTACTGAGACGTGGTTTAATTCAAAATGTCGGGACATGCCTGCAGAATGTCACATTCAGGGTTTTAAATTGTTCCAAGTAGATAGAAGTGTCGGGAAGGGGGGTGGGGTGGCACTGTATGTCCGAGATCGCTTGAACTGTTGCATAAAAACGGGTATCAAGTCTGAAGTAACACATACAGAGTCTGTTTGGATAGAATTTTCAGAGGGGCATGAAAAATTAATTTTAGGTGTGATATACCGTCCCCCAAATTTAGATAGGGATCAAGGGAGACTACTATGGGAGGAAATTGTTAGGGCCACAAGGCACGATAATGTAGTAATTCTAGGAGACTTTAACTTTAGTCATATTGATTGGAATTTCTTGACTGGGAATTTAGAATCATACGACTTAAGAACATAAGAAAGGAGGAACACTGCAGCAGGCCTGTTGGCCCATACTAGGCAGGTCCTTTACAATTCATCCCACTAACAAACATTTGACCAACCCAATTTTCAATGCTACCCAAGAAATAAACTCTGATGTGCAAGTCCCACTCAAATCCAACCCCTCCCACTCATGTACTTATCCAACCTAAATTTGAAACTACCCAAAGTCCTAGCCTCAATAACCCAACTAGGTAGACTGTTCCACTCATCAACTACCCTATTTCCAAACCAATACTTTCCTATGTCCTTTCTAAATCTAAACTTATCTAATTTAAATCCATTGAGAGATATCCTCAAGACCTTGTTAATATCCCCTTTATTAATACCTATCTTCCACTTATACACTTCGATCAGGTCTCCCCTCATTCTTCGTCTAACAAGTGAATGTAACTTAAGAGTCTTCAATCTTTCTTCATAAGGAAGATTTCCAATGCTATATATTAATTTAGTCATCCTACGCTGAATGTTTTCTAACGAATTTATGTCCATTCTATAATATGGCGACCAGAATTGAGCTGAATAATCTAGGTGAGGCCTTACTAATGATGCATAAAGCTGCAGTATGACCTCTGGACTTCTGTTGCTTACACTTCTTGATATAAATCCCAGTAATCTATTTGCCTTATTACGTACGCTTAGGCATTGCTGTCTTGGTTTAAGGTTGCTGCTCACCATAACCCCCAAGTCCTTTTCGCAATCTGTATGGCTAAGTTCTATATCATTTAACTTAAAAGTAATAGGGTTGATAAATTAGACACATGTGCAACTCTTGGGTATCTTTATTGATACCCAAGAGTTGCACATGTGTCTAATTTATCAACATGTCGGTTCTCTGAACCATTCATCTATGGGCACTGCCGAGCTTCAGAACCTTGCATTTATCTACATTAAACTGCATCTGCCACTTTTCTGACCAAGAATAGAGTTTGTTTAAATCCTCCTGAAGTTCCATAATATCTACGTTTGAATCAATTATCCTACCTATCTTTGTGTCATCGGCGAATTTGCTCATATCACTAGTAATTCCCTCATCAAGATCATTGATATATATTATAAATAACAACGGGCCCAAGACTGATCCCTGTGGAACGCCACTTGTTACAGATCCCCACTCGGATTTAACCCCATTTATGGACACTCTCTGCTTCCTGTCAGTGAGCCATGACTCGATCCACGAGAGCACTTTTCCCCCAATACCATGAGCTGCCACTTTCTTTAACAGTCTATGGTGCGGAACTCTATCAAAAGCCTTACTAAAATCCAAGTAAATAATATCAAATTCTTTATCGTGGTCAACAGCCTCAAAAGCTTTACTGAAGAAAGTTAATAAATTAGTGAGACAAGACCGGCCTATCGTGAATCCATGCTGAGTATCATTAATCAAGCCATGCTTATCGAGATGGCTTCTTATAATCTCAGCTATAATTGATTCTAGTAATTTGCCTACTATTGAGGTCAGGCTTATTGGGCGGTAATTTGATGGTAACGACTTGTCCCCTGTTTTAAAAATAGGAATTACATTAGCCATCTTCCACATATCAGACACTACACCTGTTTGAAGAGATAAATTAAAAATATTAGTTAATGGTTCACAGAGTTCCATTTTGCATTCCTTAAGAACCCTTGAAAAAACCTCATCATGAACCGGCGACTTATTTTGCTTCAGTCTGTCTATCTGCTTCACAACCATTTCACTAGTGACTGTGATGTTACATAATTTATCTTCTTGTAGCCCACTATAAATATTAATTACTGGAATATTGTTAGTGTCTTCCTTTGTAAAAATTGAGAGAAAATAATTATTTAAAATCGAGCACATTTCATTCTCTTTGTCAGTAAGATGCCCATAGTTATTTTTAAGGGGACCTATCTTATCTCTAACTTTTGTTCTATAGACCTGGAAAAAACTTTTTGGGTTAGTTTTAGAATCCCTAGCAACTTTAATTTCATAGTCCCTTTTAGCTTTTCTTATCCCCTTTTTAATGTCCCTCTTAATGTCAATATACTGATTCATAAGATGACCCTCACCTCTTTTGATACGCCTATAAATTCCTTTCTTATGCCCTAGTAGATATTTGAGCCTATTATTCATCTATTTTGGGTCATTTCTATTTGATCTAATTCCTTTATAAGGGATAAACGTTCTTTGAGCAGCATGTATAGTGTTCAGAAAACTGTCATATTGATAGCTCTCTTCGTTACTTCAGTCAACAGATGATAAGTGTTCTCTAAGCCCATCGTAATCTGCTAAGCGAAAATCTGGGACTGTTACTGAGTTATCGCTACTATCGTACTTCCATTCAATGCTAAATGTAATTGATTTGTGGTCGCTAGCACCCAGTTCCTCTGAAATTTCTAAATTATTAACAAGGGATTCATTGTTTGCCATAACTAAGTCAAGCAGGTTATTTCCCCTCGTAGGTTCTGTCACAAACTGCTTCAAAAAACAATCCTGGACTACTTCTAAGAAGTCGTATGATTCTAAATTCCCAGTCAAGAAATTCCAATCAATATGACTAAAGTTAAAGTCTCTTAGAATTACTACATTATCGTGCCTTGTAGCCCTAACAATTTCCTCCCATAGTAGTCTCCCTTGGTCCCTATCTAAGTTTGGGGGACGGTATATCACGCCTAAAATCAGTTTTTCATGCCCCTCTGAAAGTTCTATCCAAACAGACTCTGTATGTGTTACTTCAGACTTAATACCCGTTTTTATGCAACAGTTCAAGCGATCTCGGACATACAATGCCACCCCACCCCCCTTCCCGATACTTCTATCTACTTGGAACAATTTAAAACCCTGAATGTGACATTCTGCAGGCATGTTCCGACTTTTTGAGTTAAACCACGTCTCAGTTAAGGCAAATACATCAATGTTACCTGCACTAGCAACTAATCTCAACTCGTCCATCTTATTCCTAGCACTACGGCAATTAGCATAATAAACATTGAAAGACTCTCCTTTCTCTTTACCCTTCCGGCTCATTTCTGTTTTTCTACTAAACCTATTACTGTCCTTATCGTTGTGTACGAATGGTATATAATACCGACAAGATGAGAGTAAGACACATGTGCAACATCTGGGTATCTTTATTGTAGACGTTTCGCCATCCAGTGGCTTTATCAATACAAATTCTAGGACATAACTTGAAGACAGTAGAACTATGTACAGAAGATGAGGTAATCAGTCCCTCAACCTAGGAGTAGGTGCGAACAGCACCATAGTCGTGGTGCTGTTCGCACCTACTCCTAGGTTGAGGGACTGATTACCTCATCTTCTGTACATAGTTCTACTGTCTTCAAGTTATGTCATAGAATTTGTATTGATAAAGCCACTGGATGGCGAAACGTCTACAATAAAGATACCCAGATGTTGCACATGTGTCTTACTGTCCTTATCACCCAGTGTCACTGGCTTTTCAATATCTACCTCGTTCTGCTTATTACTAGTTCCCCTACAACTCATAATATTACTACACTGGGACTTCACTGTTTTCCTGCCAAAACCCATACCACTAACTATTCCTAGTTTAAAGTCCTAACAGCTCCCTCCACTGCAGTTGCCAGTGCTCCCACCCCAGACCTAAATAAGTGAACCCCATCCCAGGCATACATGTCATTTCTGCCATAGAAGAGGTCTCAGTTGTCAATGAATGTTACTGCATTTTCCTTACAGTATTTGTCCAGCCAGCAATTGACACCAATTGCCCTGAACAACCATTCATTTCCAACTCCTCTCCTTGGCAAAATACCACATATGACAGGTTTCCCACCCTTCCTCCTAATTATTTCTATTGCTGACCTATACCTGCTAATCAGGTCTTCACTCCTACGTCTGCCAACATCGTTGCCTCCAGCACTGAGACAGATAATAGGATTGCTCCCATTACCTCTCATGATGTCATCCAGACGGCTAACAATATCCTCCATCCCAGCCCCAGGAAAGCAAACTCTCTGTCTCCTACTCCTGTCCTTCAAGCAGAACGCCCTATCCATATACCTAACTTGGCTATCCCCAACAACAACAATATTCTTACCTTCCTTGGTGTCGTTCGTCGTGACGTTCCCAGTAGTCGACTCACATTCGTCGGGTAGCACTGAGAATGTATTAGATGTTTCCACAACAGTTTCCACGGCAGTCTCTTTCTTCATCATCGTTTCTACCTTTCCATTCGTCTTCTTGATCGTCAACTTCGTTCCCTGCTGTCCAGCCACTGACCAGTTTCCTTTCTTGACCTGAGGACTCAAAACAGGAGGACTACTACGAATCTTCTTGTTTTCCTCGGTCAGTCGCCGAATCTCCATCTTCGCCATCCTCAATTCTTCCTTAAGCTGTTGGTAAAGTTGCTCGATGGAGGGCATCTTGCTTCAATTCGTAGAGAGCGCGCAAACAGGTCTTCACAGAGCTAAGTACACGTCACGAAACCTCACTTTAACTAAATTCTGTTATATCATAGGTTATTTTAATAGGAAATCGCTGTAACTCGGATGTATTTTACCGTACCAATGAATAATTATGTGTATTGTTCCTTGGAGTACATGATGCTACTATTAGTGGGAGTTATGTGCAAACAGAAACTTTTCCATTCAGGTAAAGGGACGTGGTCATCAACTTATTTTTTTGTTCTCTAGGATAGCAATGTTGGAGTCTTTCAATCATTTTACTAGTGGGTAACCAGTGTTGAAGACTTCAGCAACTGCGGTTACAGACATGGCAGCTAAAGTATCTGCGATTGACATGTCAGCAGTGGGTGTTGGGAGGGTCTGGGATTGACATGTCAGCATTGGGTGTTGGGTCTGGGATTGACATGTCAGCATTGGGTGTTGGGTCTGGGATTGACATGTCAGCAGTGGGTGTTGGGAGGGTCTGGGATTGACATGTCAGCAGTGGGTGTTGGGAGGGTCTGCGATTGACATGTCAGCAGTGGGTGTTGGGAGGGTCTGCGATTGACATGTCAGCAGTGGGTGTTGGGAGGGTCTGCGATTGATATGTCAGCAGTGGGTGTTGGGAGGGTCTGCGATTGACATGTCAGCAGTGGGTGTTGGGAGGGTCGCGATTGACGTGTCAGCAGTGGGTGTTGGGAGGGTCTGCGATTGACATGTCAGCAGTGGATGTTGGGAGGGTCTGCGATTGACATGTCAGCAGTGGGTGTTGGGAGGGTCTGGGATTGACGTGTCAGCAGTGGGTGTTGGGAGGGTCTGCGATTGACGTGTCGGCAGTGGGTGTTGGGAGGGTCTGCGATTGACATGTCAGCAGTGGGTGTTGGGAGGGTCTGCGATTGACATGTCAGCAGTGGGTCTTGGGATGGTCTGCGATTGACATGTCAGCAGTGGGTATTGGGAGGGTCTGCGATTGACGTGTCAGCAGTGGGTGTTGGGAGGGTCTGCGATTGACATGTCAGCAGTGGGTGTTGGGAGGGTCTGCAATTGACATGTCAGCAGTGAGTGTTGGGAGGGTCTGCGATTGACGTGTCAGCAGTGGGTGTTGGAAGGGTCTGCGATTGACATGTCAGTAGTGGGTGTTGGGAGGGTCTGCGATTGACGTGTCAGCAGTGGGTGTTGGGAGGGTCTGCGATTGACATGTCAGCAGTGGGTGTTGGGAGGGTCTGCGATTGACGTGTCAGCAGTGGGTGTTGGGAGGGTCTGCGATTGACGTGTCAGCAGTGGGTGTTAGGAAAGCAGACATGGTGCTTTGTATTCTTGGGAATGAGAGGCCGGTGGGTAGTGGGTGCAGAGAGAGAAAGCGCGGTAGTAGGATTGATTACTTCGGGGACGAATACATCTGTGTTCATAGGCGAGGATTGCGGAATATGTACACAGAATGGGTGGTGGTTGATGATCCTGAGAGTTCTTATACAGTCGAATTCATGGAATTAATGTTAGGTAAAAGGACACAGATGCAACTAATGTGAAATTTTATTGTGGTAACGTTTCTCTCTCCAGGAGCTTTATTAAGCCGTTATTTGAGGATATTTAATTTCTGGGAGGTTAATTAAGCTTGAAGACTGGGTTGGCGGCTTCGTTAAATGTTCCTGGGTTGGAGCTGTTCTATTAGTGGACACGAGAAAGGAGGATTTTTTTTCTTTTGTGATTCTTCCTGAGAGATAGATGAGTCCATGATAATGGAGGTACGAAACTTTGGTTATTAAGTTACTTGTATTGTCTTCTGAGTGATTGTCTGTGATGGCAGCGTTTGTTGGATTTTTAGAGCCGGAACTGTTTCTTGCATACGTGAATGATTTGACGGTATCCTTGTTCACAGATGACGTGAAACTAATTAAGAGAATACAAACAAGGTGCAAAGTCATGAAGTTTTCGATAATCAAGTAAGGAGTCATTCACGACACTGTACACAGTGTACGTCAGGCCCATATTTGAGTACGCAGCATGTTACCCATTTGACTGCCTAGCGTAAATAAAAGTCGTGGCTCCTACGAGTAAACGATTTGCCTAGTCTAGGGGCATTTATATTATTTAAAGTAGAAAAAGAAACCATTTTAGGGCTAGCATGTACCTTCACATTATATTTGAGGCAATATTAAATTTATTATAAGGAAACAAAAACTCATCTATACATTATATATATATATATATATATATATATATATATATATATATATATATATATATATATATATATATATATATATATATAATGTCGTGCCGAATAGGCAGAACTTGCCATCTTGGCTTAAATAGCAACGCTCATCTTGCCATATATGACAAGCGTAAATTTGTGTATGCAATAATTTCGCCAAAATCATTCTGAACCTAACGAAAAAAATATATTTCATTGTGTTTGTTTAGTATTAAATTACTGTAAACAAATATAAAATATATTTAGTTGGGCTAGGCTAAAATAAATTGCTCTTGTTATAACAAGGTTAGGTAAGTTTTCTAAGTTTCTTTTGGGGCAAAATTAAAAAATTTGACATTAACATTAATGAAAAAAATATATCTTTAAACGTATAAGAAAAAATTTCAGAAAGGACTTAATTTTAAATGAGTTCTTGGTAATTGACCAGTTTTACATATTCGGCACGACATTTATATATATATATATATATATATATATATATATATATATATATATATATATATATATATATATATATATATATGTATGTATATACAACCTACTCAACTACATACCAACATCACCACACTCCAGGTCATCGTGATGACACTGGAGGACGGGAGGATTACGGGTTAGATGAGAACGACGTACAAAATACTGAGAGGAACTAAGTGAACTGGGACAAAATGTTTGAGAGTTGGGGAAACAAGAGCACGAGGGCACAGCTAAAAGTTGAAAGCTCAGATGAGTTAGGAAGTCTTTCTTCAGTCTTAGAGTATTCAGGAAATGTAAAGAACTGGAGAGTAAAGTGGTAGGGACAGGATCCACCCATAGATTTAAAAATATAAGTTGTTTTTTGTGTGAATTTAATGGAACAAGACTGTTGAAACAACTTTTAGATGGATCGACATTGGCATTAAGCAACTTCCTGCGAAATGTAATTATATCCTAGGAAGTATAAAAAATTTGAACAATATCAAATTTGAACTTGCGGTTGCATCGTTCGTGCTAGCTGAGTGATGAGCACTCCATTGTGTATGCTGCCAGCATGATCACTGTATCATACATGCTGTAGCCTAAGCACTTTATCGTAAATACAGCCACAATATAGATCCCTTTATCATCATATTTTCGTTTAGCACGGTGATCACTTCACCTTTCATTATGCAAAAATGATGATGAATATCAAAATGGTATACAATACCGACAGGTTGGTAGGTAAGACACATAGGCAACAGTTAGGCAACTTTATTCCGAAACGTTTCGCCTACACAGTAGGCTTTTTCAGTCGAATGTAGAAAATAGGCAGGAACAGTAGAGATGTGAAGGCGATGTAATCAGTCCATCACCTTTGAAGTTGTAGATTTGAGGTTGTCAGTCCCTCAGCCTGGAGAAGTTCAGTTCCATAGTCAGGAACTATCTGAAGATCAAGCGACAGTATTTAAGTCTCCGCACTGTCGCTTGATCTTCAGATAGTTCCTGACTATGGAACTGAACTTCTCCAGGCTGAGGGACTGACAACCTCAAATCTACAACTTCAAGGGTGATGGACTGATTACATCGTCTTCACGTCTCTACTATTCCTGCCTATTTTCTGCATTCGACTGAAGAAGCCTACTGTGTAGGCGAAACGTTTCGGAATAAAGTTGCCTAACTGTTGCCTATGTGTCTTACCTACCAAACATGATGATGATGATGACATCATACAAGGAAAATAATTACTACTTCATATCAAGAAAATGATTATTCATCTGTCACGTCAGTTTAACACTCACTAGGATGATTTCTCTTGCATCACATCAGGAAGATGATCATTTCATTGTATTTTCTCTCTGAAGTGAAACTGACGAATAAACCGAGACTTCCAGATTCATAAAATTTCAAAGAAATAAAAAAAAATTGGGGACATGGGGGTCCAGCTGGTCTCAAAGATAATGGTATGGGAAATCCTATTACAGATTGGCCTCCTAATGATGATGACGGCTTTTTTCATACTTTGTCTAGTGCGGCTATTATTATTACTTTTATCTTCAGTTTTTCTTAGTAAGTTCTGTTGAGATATCAGACTCTAATAAAAAAAAGTCGAGTGGGATTTTTTCTTTTAAAATTTTTGGTCTTGTAGGCACTCATTAATAAAAAGTCAGTTTCATTTTCTAGTCCTTGTCAGATGAATGTTCTGTGTTTCTGTGCATATTTTTTTTACGGATGTTATTGCCTCGTATACCATCATTTTCTGCCGATGTTTCGAGTTTTTCTTTTTTTTTTTTTTTGCTTCAAAATTTTCTCACTTGCTATACTGCAAACGATCTACGTCCCTTTAACTCCAATGATTCTTGAGGCTTAGAATGATTCCTTATCTCGCCTTATCTATCATGTAAATATATTAGTTTTAGTTATTCTTCTGACAACGTCGCTCTTTATAACTAACTCGCTTTCGACAACAAGTGACCATTCTTAACGTTCATTAAGCATCGGATGCTTTTCACTTGGGTGGAAATCATCTTCGGGAAAAAAAACAAAAGTTCCGATGGTAAAGCATCACAAACATCCTATCGTCTCGTCACTTGTTAGTGAAGTTTGTGATGCTTTACCATCGGAACTTTTGTTTTCCACCCAATTAAAAAACTATCATCGGTTTCTTCTATCTATAATTGCTCTTTATATAGTTTTTAATAGAAAAGAAATAAGATTGTCCTGCTGGACCATATTTAGGTTGTTCAAAATGTCAATATTGTGTTTGTGTCTGTTCTTGTCAGCTCACTTATATATTGTTGTATGGGTCGAGTCTCGTCTCTTGACCTGGTCTCTTTGCCGGCCACTTCTGGGTTCATTCTCTAGACACTGAGAATCTTATAGTATCTCTGCTGAAAGCAGTATATAAATCAAGCTTCTGCCGTTTTGCTGTCTACATCGTTCCAATTCCTGACCACTCTAAGGCTGCATGAACACATCCTAGCATCCCTGTAACTAATCCATGTTTTCATCTTCCCGCTGTGACCCGTGTTCTCTCTTCTCATCTCTCGAGCAGTTTCTCTCTCTCCACCCCATTAATACCGCATTAATTTGTACGTTGTTTTATCACTTCTCTCCTTTTTATCTTATATTATTACGTTTAGCTTAAGTGTTTTTCTTTATTGCCGATTAAATCTTAGAAATGGGAGTTGCCTCCTTGCAAATCTCTCCACTTTCTTCTGCATATTATCATGCTTGATCAGGTGTGGGTTTCAAACTAGGGTGTGTGTGTGTGTGTGTACTCACCTAATTGTAGCTGCAGTTGTTGATTCATAGCTCTTGGTCCCGCCTCTTCACTGGTCGCCACTAGATCTCTCCCTGCTCCGTGAGTATTATCATACCTCTTCTTAATGTTATATATGGATCCTGCCTCCCTTACCCAACTTTCCAGATTTTTCCACTTCCTGATAACTCTTTGACTGAAGAAATACTTCTTAACATCCCTGTGACTCATCTGAGTCTTCAACTTTCCACTGTGAATCCTTGTTTCATTGTCCCATTTCTGAAACATCGTGTCTCTGTCCGCCTTGTCGATTCCTTTCAGCATTTTATTTGTCGTTATCATGTCCCCCCTATCCCTCCTCTCCTCCAGTGTCGTCAGGTCGATTTTCCTTAACCTCTCGTCGTAGGGCATGCCCCTTACCTCCGGGACTAGTCTTGTTACAAAATTTTGCACTTTCTCTAGTTTCCTTACGAGCTTTGTCAAGCTAATATTAGCTAGACGAAGCTCCTTGAGAGTGAAACGTTGCCATATATCACAATTGTCTTCTTATCAATCAATAATGTCGGTAATTCTGCCAAAATTATTACAATACTGGTCAAGAAGCGTAACGACACAGTTAAGTGGTAGAGGCAGAATTCATACATATCATTAAATTCACTGTCAGGACTGAAACCAATTGTGGTTAGCTATTGATCTGCCTGTGTGGATAAAGTACTGAGTTCTTTAATTCAGAGTGTACAGGTTTGAATCCTGCTGTGGACTGAGACATAATGTTTGCAAATACTCTCTTCCCCTCAAGGAAGGTTCCTTGATGTTGGTGAGGGGCTCTTGATTTAGGGAATTGGATCTGTGCTCCAGTTCCCTGAATTAAGCCTGAATGCCTTCCACATCCCCCCCCCCCGGGCGCTGTATAATCCTCCGGGTTTAGCGCTTCCCCCTTGATTATAATAATAATAATGCAAATACTCTCGCCCTTGTGCAAATTGTTAAACATTTGAAAATTTTTCGAAGCTCATTGTATGTGACTGACACACACACACACACACACACACACACACACACACACACACACGATGAAATATATATATCATGTATATATAGTTTATATATATATATATATATATATATATATATATATATATATATATATATATATATATATATATATATATATCAATAACAACACTGTGCTAGCCAAGGATTCGAACCCATGTTATATTGGCCTGCCTCATGATAAGCGATAATCACATGACACTTTAGACGACAGAACCACCCAACCCTACAAGAATGGCGCAGCCAGCAGAGCTAGCTGTTTGGCCGCCATCCGAGGGCATACGGAGGTGTGGGAGTTTCTAAGCTATTTTCATTCTCATCCCTGTTTGGTGTACTAGCCTCACGAGCAGCATTTATATATTATTGCAACAACGGACGAGTGTATTGATGAATAACAACGCTGTGCTAGCCAAGAATTCGAACCCATGTTGTACTGGCCTGGGTTGGGTGGTCCTGTGTTCAAAGCGTCATGTGGTTCTTGATTACCATGAGGCAGGCCAGTAAAGAATAAACTTACTTCAGATGTAGGAAAATTGGAGCAAGCTAAACCAATTCAGATAAGGACTGTATAGGTACTTAGCTTGAATGACAGTTGACATTTTCGCAGCCGTCTCCGAAGTCGTTGTCTTGAGGAACTGTTAATTCCATTCCCTAGGGATGTGTGAAAGAAATAATGGTAAGTATACAATTACCCCAAAGGGGCGTAATTTCAGCATATCTCAGTGACTGAGTGCTGATGTTACATACGGGTTTTGGGCTCAATGGCCTGTCCATTACTGCAGTCTATAGGATAGTTTCAATCCCATTGTGTCTACAAGAACTGCAGCTCCCTTGTTTAGCAAGTAATATTGAAAATTACATTGTCCTTGTAGCGTGAGCATTTATGACAGATATGGTTGACTTGATTATTCATTCATTAGGGATTTGCCGGTACTTCCGGTCCGGGTCTTCTCCAGATGGCGACCCGACGTTTGACTTGATAGAAGCAGAAGTGTCCTTTGAAGAATGTTGCACTGTCTTCCACTCCGTCGGGAAATTTGCAACACTCGTGCAGTTACACGTCACTGTTCTTCAAGATTTGTCATTTTCACAGTAATATCCGTACAGGAAGCTGAGCACATTTCTCTGTAATTGTTTTACCGCTAATGTTGAGATTGGCATTGAGGCAAAGCAACGGGCAATTCACTATGTCTTTGTTCACTCTTATAGCGTGAAACACGAGTTGTTTGCAGCACCACTACATAAAGCAATCTGATCGTTCCTGCCATGCTTCGCCCTGGGCGTCCCTAACACAAAGGATCTGCTGAGTGCAGCATTTTCCCTTCCTTGCTAAACTGCAACAGAAAGCAATACAAGATGATTGATTTCTTGTTGTCTGGGCATAGACGAAAGTTTATGATAGCATTAACTTGTAAATGAAGTGGGTGCAGGGTTTTCCTTAATTTTCCTGCTAAGGTAAGAGAGTAATTACTCTCCTTAACCCACACTGGTTGCAACACCGGTCTGTTGCAAGCTGTAGTGTGACTGTGATACATTCTGGTACGAACATGTTTTACAAATTAAACTGTTGATCGGAAGGAAGAGAAGTAATCAGCTCTCTGGAGGGCTGAGTCCCTCAGGGGGCTGAAAGGGGCTGAAAGGGCTGAAGAGGCTGATACCCCCCAACTCCTGGAGAAAATTTCTCCACATCAGGGAAAACTCGAGATTCTTCCTTGAATGTTTGAATATTTTCTTCTACCACTCTTTATATTCTAAGTGGACTTTATTTAAAATAAAATACATTAACAAAAATACAATAGGAAGTAGAACAACATAAATAATATGTGAAAGCCTACATCTCAAATACTTCGTCCAGCTACCCGGCGGTGGGTTGCGTGTCCAGAATGCTGCAGGCATTTCCCCTTTGGATAGCAACAATGAGTCTCTGAGAGAGGAATCTGGCCGCTCAGTGATCCTTGGTTTCTGTGATGAGTTTTTCACCAGTTCTCTGAGGAACTTTAAAACACACTTGCCCCAAGCTCCAAGGGTCTCCAACTCTACTGGGATGAAGTTATAGCAAGGGGGCAGGTCTACATAAGAACATAAGAAAGAAGGAACACTGCAACAGGCCTACTGACCCATGCGGAGCAGGTCCATGTCCCCCCCGGATTAGCCCAATGACCCACCCAGTCTGGTCACCTCCACTCAAGGAAGGAGCACGGCACCAGACCCAGCAGCACAGGCTAGTCAGGTCCAACTCACACTCACCCACACCCACTCATGTATTTATCTAGCCTATTTTTAAAACTACACAAAGTTTTAGCCTGAATAACTGCACTCAGGAGTTTGTTCCACTCATCCACAACTCTATTACCAAGCCAGTGCTTTCCTATATACATGTTTCTGCATCTTCTGGGTCTCTGTAAGTAGTGGCTCTACCTCCTTCAGTTTCAGAGTATGGCAAGTAGGTGTCCGCCAACTTGGCTACGCAAGTGTAGTCCCAGTCAATCTGCTTACCTTGACACACGACACACGATACACACATTCTGTAAGAGGACGGCGCAGAGAGAGGACGTCTGTTTTCACTCTGAACACTGAGACCCAAAGTTACATTTCTTGGGTTATCCTGAGTTCTAGTTTGATCAGAGCTGAGAGGAAAATTTGCTTGCGGTCACTTCGAGCCCCATCCCTTCAAGAGGGTAAGGCGGTGACTGTCTTGCTAGTTCCCCCCTCTCCACCCCACCACCTTATTCTACCCCATCCTAACCCCACAATTCTCCAACAAATACACTGGCCTAACCACGTACACACTGCTTACACTGTTTTTTGTCTCTCTCTCTCTCTCTCTCCTTCCCTCCTCTCTCTTTCTCCCTCCCGTCTTCTACCTCTCCCGCTCCCTCCTTCTCCCTGCATCACCGGACCTGATGCACAGTTATACTCTGCTTTCTATTCTCAGTATTAATTTAATTGAAAACGCCTCTGATCTGCGAAGCGTCTCCTTAATTAATTTCCTACTTACCGCTTCTTATATACATTTATCATTGTTATATATTATATATTTATCATTGTTAATCATAATTTCTTATTGAATGCGTCACACTTGCAACACTTAAGTATCTTCATTGATTAGATGTTTGGCTTTAGATATTTCTTTTAATCGAATTTACAAGAGACAGTTTAAGATGTAATGTGGTAATGTGGTAGTTTGATTTCCTGTCCAGATACTTTGCTTTCGTCAATATCAATTCTTTTGGAACTAAACGTACTCAAGCACAGCTAATGGTCTTTACTCTTGTTGCATGTGTATTAGATTTAAAAAGGATTTTGAGTTGCTGAAATTAGTGATTAATATCCAGGTGTTGCATCTAGGTATAAAATTCCATTAATGTAATGAGACCCTTTGCAGAGAGAGAGAGAGAGATGATGATGGCAATGGCAGAACAGCAGTAAGTATCAATGGGAGAGTGTTGGTACCCAAGGAAGAAGTTCATATACTTGGGGTGAAATTTGACTCCAAACTGACCATGAAAAGCCACGTTGTAAATCTTGCAAACAGGGCAGCCAGGAAGCTTACAGCACTTCGACGTATCTCACATTTGCTCTACAGTAGGGGTTGCAAGATTCTGTATGAGACACAAGTACGCTCACACCTTGAGTATGCTCCACTTTCTTGGTTTGCCTGCCCCATCTCATCTGTGACTGCTTGACAGAGTAGAGAACACAGCAGAACGCCTCTTCTCTCATCTGGACCCATCCTGGATAGATCTGTCATTTCAGCAGAGCCTTCAACACAGGAGGGATGAGGGCGGCATTACTGTTATGTACAAGGCCAACATTGTCAAAGTACCACACGTGGCTTCACTTCGAGGACAGCGAGAAGTAAGCTTCTATGCCACGAGACGGGCAGAAAGCAACGGCTTCACTCTGGCTGTACCCTTCCCTAGAGCATCACTTCATCTGAAACCATTTATCCCCAGGATGACTCGAGTCTGGAAAACGTTCGTACAGCATAATGATATCAACGATTCAAATTCATCATGTTCCTTACTTGCATGTTTCATAACAAAAATACTTTCAAATGAACTGATGTAGGTAACAGCTCTTAGCTTGTCAATAAAGTTAGGAATCCTTAACTTGTCAATAGCTTGTCGATAAAGTTAGGGATCCTTATCCTAACCTTGTCAAACCCTGTGTAAAAAAAAAGAGGGAGGGAGGTGCGGGGAAAATGGGAGAGGGAATGAGGGGGAGAGGGAGAAGAAGGGAGGGAGAGAGAGAGAGAGAGAGGGATGGAGAGGGAGGAAGTTGGCAAATATTGTTAGTTATATAATACGAATATCACAGGGGCTCTGGTGGCCTGGTGGTTAACGCTCTCGCTTCACACGGTGAGGGCCTGGGTTCGATTCCCAGCCAGAGTAGAAACATTGGACGTGTTTCTTTCCACCTGTTGTCTATGTTCCCCATCAGTAAAATGGGTACCTGGGTGTTAGTCGACTCGTGTGGGTCGCATCCTGGGACACTGACCTAAGGAGGCCTGGTCACAGACCGAGCCGCGGGGGCGTTGACCCCCGGAACTCTCTCCAGATAAACCATTAAACAAACCTTGATTATCGGTTTTATAATCTTCGTCAGAGGGAAGTATTAGCAGTAACCTATTTTCCCTTCAGTCCTAACTTAATTTCCTTAACTAAAACATAGTTGATTACAGCATTAATTATTCATTACTAAGTAGTGTTTGGTATCGAGGCGATATCACAGGTCTCCATCGTCGACTCCAATCTTACATGAACTCCTATCATCAAGTTGTCTTGCCACTTAGCCCTCAAGGAAGGTTCCTACACGCTGGTGAGGGGCTCTTGATCTAGGGAATTAAATCTGTGTTCCAGTTCCCTGAATCAACCTTGAATTCCTTACACATCCCCCACCCCCTTACAGATGCTGTATAACCCTACGGGTTTAGCACTTCCCCTTGATGATAATAATAATAATAATAATCTTGCCACTTATACACTCAGAGCTTCACATCAACACTCGTAGGTTCTCATACACTCAGGGATAATTGTCTTATTACTTGTTTTAATTTCATTTTAGCTACAGCTTGAAATGTTATATCGTTACTTTTCTCTAGTGCCATCCTAATGATCTTTCCCTATGGCAGAAAATATATAACTCTTCGACCAATCAGTTTTAGCAGTTCTTTTCTTATCATGACATCGAAATAAATTTTAACTAGAAAAAATTCACTGGTAATATTGATCCAAAAAAATACATATTGAAATTATGCATTATGAGGCAGCAGCTCCATAAAGAATAATGTGCCTAATAGGACTTCTCTATTTGGTATAAATGTAAAGCCATTTTTATCTTTTAATTTTCAATAGTTTTTAAATATACGACATTTTCCTATTCGTCATGATGGAAGATAAAAGTTAAAATGCTTCGCTTACAAAACGAGAGAAAATGGATAACAATAGAGCCAGACTAAATGGTTTCATTCTCTCCCTTTAAAATAATCGCGCTAAATGACTCCATCAAAATGCTTTAAATAAACTGGCCATAAAGCCAGCCACATAATGATTTTTTTATATTTCGATATTTATTCATAAAGTAATTGTTGAGATATCATTTATCATACGACTTTCATCACAAAGAGATTACAGTCATAATTAGTGTAGAACTGGCATTGGTGATAGTGATGGTGGAGGTGGTAATTGTTGTGACTGGGGTAGTGGACGTAGTAAGAGCGATACTGCAGATGGTGGTGATGGTGGTAATTGTTGTGACTGGGGTAGTGGACGTAGTAAGAGCGATACTGCAGATGGTGGTGATGGTGGTAATTGTTGTGACTGGGGTAGTGGACGTAGTAAGAGCGATACTGCAGATGGTGGTGATGGTGGTAATTGTTGTGACTAGTAGTGGACGTAGTAAGAGCGGATATTCGCAGATGGTGGTGATGGTGGCAATTGTTGTGACTGGGGTAGGGACGAAGGATACGATACTGCAGATGCAGGTGATGGTGGCAATTGTTGCGACTGGGGGTAGTAATGCAGTAAGAGCTGATACTGCAGATGGTGTGATGGTGGTAATTGCTGTGACTGTGTAGTGGACGTAGTAAGAGCGATACTGATGCAGGTGATGGTGGTAATTGTTGCGACTGGGGGTAGTGGACGTAGTAAGAGCGATACTCGCAGATGCAGGTGATGGTGGCACCGGTTGTGACTGGGTAGTGGACGCAGGTAAGAGCGATACCGCAGATGGTGGTGATGGTGGCACTGTTGTGACTGGGGTAGTGGACGTAGTAAGAGCGATACCGCAGATGCAGGTGATGGTGGTAATTGCGGTGACTGGGTAGGACGTATTAAGAGCGATACTCGCAGATGGTGGTGATGGTAGTAATTGTTGTGGACTGGGGTAGTGGACGTAGTAAGAGCGATACTGCAGATGGTGGTGGAGTGTGGTAATTGCTGTGGACTGGGGTAGTGACGTAGTAAGAGCGATACTGGTGATGCAGGTGATGGCAGTAATTGTTGTGACTGGGGTAGTAATTGTAAGAGCGATACTCGTGATGGTGGTGATGGTGGTAATTAAGGTGGACTGGGGTAGTGGATGGTAAGAGCGATACCGCAGATGGTGGTGATGGTAATTGGCTGTGACTGGGGTAGTGGACGTAGTGCATGATACCGGCAGATGGTGTGATGATGGCAATTGCTGTGACTGGGGTAGTGGACGCAGTAAGAGCGATACTGGTAGATGGTGGTGATGTGGTAATTATGTGGATCAGTAGTGGACGTAGCAAGAGCGATACTGCAGATGGTGTGATGGTGGTACTTTGTTGTGACTGGGGTAGTGACCCAGTAAGAGCTGATACTGCAGATGGCAGGTGATGGTGGTAATTGTTGTGACTGGGGTAGTGGACGCAGTAAGAGCGATACTGCAGATGGTGATGATGGTGGTAATTGTTGTGACTGGGGTAGTGGACGTAGTAAGAGCGATACTGCAGATGGTGGTGATGGTGGTAATTGTTGTGACTGGGGTAGTGGACGTAGTAAGAGCGATACTGCAGATGGTGATGGTGGTAATTGTTGTGATTGGGGTAGTGGACGTAGTAAGAGCGATACTGCAGATGGTGGTGATGGTGGTAATTGTTGTGATTGGGGTAGTGGACGTAGTAAGACATACCGCAGATGGTGATGGTGGTAATTGTTGTGATTGGGGTAGTGGACGTAGTAAGAGCGATACTGCAGATGGTGGTGATGGTGGTAATTGTTGTGATTGGGGTAGTGGACGTAGTAAGAGCGATACTGCAGATGGTGGTGATGGTGGCAATTGTTGTGACTGGGGAAGCGGAGGTAGAATGAGCAGTACTGCATATGGTGATGATGGTGAATACTGTGTTCGTAAATTGTTCTGATAATTCGTGATGGGGACTGTAACCGTGGAAATCACCGTGTTGGAAATGTAGTGGCAGAAATAGTGATAGTTCGGACGATGATAACAGTAACTTGATGGTGGTAGTGATGTGGTTATGGTGATATTAATTAACAGGTGAGGAAGTAGTCAAAGTATTACTGAAGTAGTTGTAAAAGTATTCATATTTGTAATAATAATTCAATCATAACAATATGAAAATAAAAAAAATATTAATAATATTATTTGGCGAAGCTGGATGTAATAACTGTTGATGAATTACACATGGGCAACAATTGGGAGTCCATATTTGTAGATGTTTCGCTCTGTAGAGGCTTATCAATACATATGAAGACTATATAAATATATATAGCAGACAGCAGGTGATTAGCACCGTAGTTTAGAAGAATCTGAAACACAGATAAGAAGGTTCGTGCGTACTGCCTGTGCTTCACATTCTTCAAGAATACGGTGCTCATCACTTGCTCACAGGCTGTCAGCTGTATGCATTTCTGAAGACTTCATATTATAAGAAGTAATGAGGTAAGCGGGGGTAATAGTACTACTTGAGGAGATGGGGAATTTTTTTAATAACATATTATTAAAATTTGTTAGTGATATTAATCACAGTATTAGCTGAAGTAGTAGAGGCAAACTAAAAACTAGTGACATTTGTTGTTACATAAATAATAGTAGACGTATCACTATTAGAAGGTGTAGCGGCAGAAATGGGCGATGTAGCAGCATCAGCACTAGTAGGAGGCACAACAATAGCTACAATAATTAATATAAATTTCTTCCAAAACAAATAAATTCAGAGATAAAAATTTCCATGGGTGCCAGTGGTAACACATGGAATAAAGCTGCTATTTAATCGGTAACTAAACCGTACTGTAGCACCTGCCCTGCAGCTCATAAACTGACCAGCTGACCAATATAAGAACATAAGAACATAAGAAAGAAGGAACACTGCAACAGGCCTACTGGCCTGTTACGGAGTACGGTAAAAAATGTTTATATAAGAAATAACGCTCCATGTCATTTTCTGAGTTTGTATTGAATTCAAACGCGTATTATTCCCGGCCAATTAGAGTGGCCATGAGACGGGAGCATATGGGGTGTAGTGCCAGTCGATGGAGCACAGCACTTGCAACTAGATGTCCTAATACATCACTGTATGTGTTTGCTAGGGATGATGTTTTTGTAAGTTTATACAATGTTATTTTAGTGCTCTCATGTTTATTTGTAAGACCCTAGTATGCAGAGGCCTGTTTATGCGAGAGTACTGCATGGTGTTTTGCCTGCTGGTAATTAGTCTACCAGACAGAAGTGAAGACGGGGGTGTGTATGTCATGGTGCCTCCCTGATGATTTGATTTTGTTTAACTTTACTAGTAGCAGTGTACAGTGAGCTAATGTGAACTGCAGTGGTGGTTTTTGCAGTAGTTAAGTTGTATATAAGTTATTAATAACATTATATATATATATATATATATATATATATATATATATATATATATATATATATATATATATATATATATATATATATTGCCGCCCCTATTCTCGCCGAACACAGGTGTATTTGTATAAGTGGCTGTTAAGATCGATCTGGTACCATGGTCTTGAAAAAGGTAAATCCGAGGGAGATTGCAAGACATGAGGTTAATAACATTATCAAGAGGAGCCTCACAACAGCTGGATGCCCAGCAGTAAGGGAGCCACCCTCTAACTA